>NW_017732147.1:548647-549612 GCF_001890085.2 Hipposideros armiger | reverse complement strand
GTCCCCAACAGGCTTTCCTCATTGGGGTTGTCCTTGGCAACCACATTCAGTACATTCAGGCACTTGGGAGGTCACGCTGTTCAAGATCAATCTCTAATTCTGAAGTGAAGATTCTTTGTTTGGGAGAAAGAATCTGTAGCAGAAAGCTTAAATTACTTAGCTTGTGAGGGAGAAAACTGAGGGAGCATTTCCTATGTAAACTTCAGAAAATGAAGGACTATTCTTTTAATTAAGTACAGTGTTTTCTGAAGGCAACAGTGCCAATACCAGAAACATTACCATTATGGAGTTAATTTCTTTCAAACCCTTTCTCAGCAAGGAAACAAGAATTGAATCTCCCACACTAAAGGGTAAATTCTTGCCCTACTTTTACAGATGAGAAATCTGTATTTTGACTGAATTTAAGTACAAAATCACATAACTAGGAAATCCTGTGGTTCGGCCTATTCTTCTCTTTTCTCTGTACCACATCATTACTAGAATACAGCAGAAGGGAGTTAGGCCAGATATGAATGTATTACTACAGGAAAAAAAATGCTTTATACTTTATATACCCTTTTACAAAAGAGAAAAACCTATTCTCTTTGTGAAGGACATGTTGAAATTCTTCTTTCCACAAAATGAAGGCTGGGCATGTGACCTCCAGTCTTTCTCTGTCTTGTGACACTCTTGCTGACATGGTCTTAATGATGGAAACTCCCAAAACTCCGGAATTGTCCAGAGTGACCATCAGTAGAGAGTAATTGATGCTGGGGAGTGCATCATCCTAAAGCTCATGGATACTCAGCTACCTAGAACATTGCTGTCACTTCTCCCGTGTTCACCTAATTTCTTTGTGATATTTTTTCATACAGCTGATAAAAATGTATTTGTACATGAAAGAAGACACTGCAGATAAATTCCATAGCTGTACTTTGTTCCCTCTTTTTCCATGATGAGACATTACTCCATGTACTGATACTCTG
>NW_017732147.1:512461-546592 GCF_001890085.2 Hipposideros armiger | reverse complement strand
AGCCTCTTGGCTGGCCCAAATTCACTGATTCTTACAACAGTCTTTCTAGATGAGGAAACTAAGATACACACAGGATAAGTCACTTGCCCAAAGCCCTCAGCTAGAGAGCCAGCATTTGTACCAGGCAATTTTTGTTTAGAGCACACACAGTAAGCCACTGGCAGCAATAGGTTGCTAAAGACTCAGGTAGCAGCTCCTCAGCAAAGACTTAAGCATCATTAGACCGTTTGAGGGGGCTGGGGGTTTCTTAGCATTCATGAAGCCCACCGTGCCCCCACATACAGTCCCATGCACAAATGTACGTGTCATGCACAGTCCCTTCCGGGCCCTTCAGCTCCTCCTGCCTTACCTGTGAATGCTCAGTGCTTTCCAGGATATAGGTTTATGTCCCTGAAAACCCACTGTTTTTGCTGCATCCTGGGGCAGCCTAATTTAAAAATCACTGTTTTCTTGATCATAAGGTCAGATGCCCACAATCATGAGAAGTCTGCCACCCCTGAACACAGGACCTGGGTCCAAACCCAGAGGAAGACAGCAGTCCTGGATTTTTCCTGCTAGCCCTGGTATTGAAACTCACAGAAGGCACAATTGCAGAGAATCTCTTGGGGGTCCCTCAAGCCACTCAAAAAAGATGTACTTTTTGGCCTAAGAATAAAGATGTGCCAGTGATGGATTCAAGCAAGTTAGGTATAGTGGGCAGAACAACGGCCCCAATGATGTTCATGCCCTAATCCCCAGAACCAGTGAATATTTGTTTTAAATGGGACATTGCAGATGCAATTACTATTAAAAACTTTAAGATGAGGAGCTATTTTTGATTATCCAGGTGATGGCTCAACATAATCATGTGAAAGTGGAAGAGAAGGCAGGAGAATGGGCAAGAGAGATGTAACAATGGAAGAAGGGTCAGAAGAGTTTTGTGTATGTGTATAAGATCTTTTTCTTCTTTCCTCTCTTATTTTTTTATCATGTGACATAAGATCTATTGACTTATATCATAGTATTTAACTTATGTGATATCAAGGAGAAGAATAAACATTACCCAGAGAATTTGCATCCTCTTCTGGGAAAAGGACTAGTGCAATTTCAAAGTAGTTGTATCATGTTAGGCAGGATTATGACCTTGTTATTGTCTCAATTTGAAAAATTAAGCATGGTTTACAGATATGCATATGGGTGCCAAATGTATAAGGATTAATTAGACTTATGGTTACTTTTATGTGTTAACTTCGCTGGGCCACAGTGCCCATATATTTGGTAAAGCATTATTCTGGATGTATCTGTGAAGGTGTTTTTTTCAGGTGAGATTAACATTTAAATCAGTGGACTTTGAATAAAAAAAATAATCCCTATAGTATGACTGGGCCTCATCCAATCAGTTGAAGGTCTGTCTAGAACAAACACTGACCTCCTCCAACTAAGAGAAAATTCTGCAGCAGAGGCTTTTGGATTTGAGCTGCAACATGGACTCTTTCCTGAGTCTCTAGCCTGCCAGCCTCCCCCATCAGATTTTGGACTCACCAAGCTTCCACAATTATGTGAGCCAATTTGTTTTCTGCTGCCAATATTCTATTGGCCAAGACTCAGCTGCATTTCTATAGGGTATTTCAAAGGAAAATGAGAGTGCAGTTTTGCTTTGTGTCAGAAAAGATGAAGAATCAGTTTGATGAACAACTTATCAACCTAGGCTACATCAAGAGCTTGGAGGTACGTTTACAAGAAAACTTGTCTACTCTCCTATGATCCTGGGTTCTCAAAGTCCTTAGAGGGAAGTTGCTCTGTACTTCGTTCACCTTACAGAAAGCTCTGCTAGAGTGCAACCTGAACTAGGATATGAGCCCTATAGACAAATATTTAGTCTTACATAGTTCTGGATACCTCCTCAGAGTTTATTTAGATTGATGACTCTGGGTGAAAGGGACTCAACCTGCCATTTCTGTCTTTGGAAAAGCAGGAAGGGGACACAAGCCAAGGTATTCAGGTAACCTCTAGGAGTTGGGGCGATCCTCAGAAGGGAACAGGGACCTCAGCTCTACAACAACATTGAATAAATTTCTGCCAACAATCCCAGAGCCTCCAGAAAGTAAGGCAGCCTTGCTGACATCTTGACTGTAGCCCAGTGAGACCCATGTCAGATTTCTGACTACAGAACTATAGGACAATTTGTGTTGTCTGAAGCCACTGTGTTTGTGGTAATATGTTATAGCAGCTGTAGAAAACTAATTCAGTGGGTGGCATGGCCAACATCTTAGATAGTAACTCTGCTGCAAATAGAGATGCTGGCCATTATATCACAAGGGCATCTTTTCCAAGTCAAGCAGGAAATTGTTTAAATTGGACTTGTAATTGTACTGGAGATATTGAGAAATAGGCTGGCTTCAGAAAAGTTTAAGAAGTAAAGAACCTGGTGAGGGATCAGATGTAGGGTAAGGGAGAAGGATTCAAGGGTGAGCCCTAGGCGTCTGGCTGCTGGTTTTGGATGGAGTTGATATCATTGATCCTACTGGAGCACAGTGGAAAAGGCCAGGCTTAGGGGGGAGGTGAAATCAGAACTCAGTTTATGACATGCTGAGTTTGAGGTGCCTTTGAGGAAACCTCTCCCTCACCCCTAAACATGTGGCTTGAATAAAGCTTCTGTCCAAAGCAGGCACAATCCATCCAAGTCTACTGAAAACTTTCTGTAGATGTTTTAAGGTGCCAGAGAGCTGGCCTAATTTCCCCTCTCTGAGCCTGAGAAATGCCCAGCAGCCTGTGTTCAGCTCTGTTAAAGATGTTTGTCTGAGAGTACAACCCCAACTTTTAGGAGTACAACCAAAAGGGGTGGAAGACTTGGTGGCATTCAAGTTCTGGATGAAGTTATTCCTTAAGGCTCAGCCTCACACCAACCGTTACTGAATTTAGTTACTTAAGATGATAAATAAGAACTTTTGCCTAGCTGTCATCTTGATTTGGCTTCCAAGGATTCCAGGCTCTTAAACCAAAAACTGTCCTGAAGCAGCTATGAACTAAGCAAGTCCTCATTCTCCAGGCATGAGGGAAGTTATGGCTCAAAAAAGCCTTACTGTAGAGAGGTAGTGGCTGAGTTGGTGAGAACTTACCCTGGGAGGGGCTCCCTGCTCTCCTGGTTGAGATGCTCTCTGCAGGGAGACTGTTCTGGACTGGAGGCAGGTGGCAATGATCAGCTTGGGGCAGGGGGGAGCACAGGGGGCAGATATCTGTGATTTCCCTGAGAATGACATGTTATTTTGGGATTTATCCTCTGGGATCTGGAGGTGCCATTGCCACCTACAAAGTAGTAAAGCTGTGGGGCTGATTCCACTTCTTTTAATCCACTGATTTCTGTTGGTTCTATTGAGTAAATTTTCTGAATCACTCAGTGGAAGAGAGAGGAGAGACCTCCAGCTAAAGGGACTCACTCTTCTGCTCCTATGGGAGGAGCCTTCCTGAAGGCTCTTTATGGCCACATGCTCCTCACGGGATCTCCTTTAGGACCAATAGTGTTCACTGAGGTTCAGACCATGAGCAGAGGTGTACTTGTGGGGTCTGCATATAAAACAGGTTAATCCAGAATAATGCTTCTTAATGAAAAAGTAATTTCCTCTTGACTATCTGAGCTGAGATTGCCTTCATATGCATCAAATGACCACATGATTATTAAGTTCCTTATGGACAGTGTGGCCAAAGTTTTGGTGCAACAATACCCGCTGTGCCAGGAGCCTCAGTTGACCCGGACATGCATCAGCTCAAACAATCATGATATGCCTGCAGGAAGAATACCATCATCCTCACTTTCTAGGTGAAAACACTAAGGCTCAGGGAGGCCTGTGTCATGATCAAAGTCATTGAACTGGAGAGGCAGAAATTAGACTTGAATGTGGATCTTCTAACTCCAAATTCAGAGGAAGCAGACCCCCTGGGTTCCCTTCAGTTCCAACATGCATGATTCTGTGATTTTAACAATAGCTCTTACTTACTGGGGATAAAGTGGCCTTGCCAGTAGCTAGCATCTCAATCCACCTTCTCCCAGGGCTCTGATCCTCCCCAGGTCTTGGGAACAGGGTTTTTTCTGGAAGCAGGGGCTGCACCTTTGGATGTTCTTCAGCTGGGAAGTCCATGTTACTCCACATGTGGACTTGTTTGGGAAGTAAAGAGGCTACAAGAAGAAAGACTGTGACAACCAAGCAGTGATGCAGAGGACTAAAAGAGACTCAACATCTGTCCTGTGTACCTTCATGCCTGCAAGCCTTTTCCTGGTGCATCTGTGACTAATACTGAGACCCCTTGTCTTCTGGTGCATACTGGAACAGCCTGCCTCTCCTCTCTGGTCCTGTAGCCTCACTCCTGGGTCTCCTTTATCACTCCTCGGCCCTGGTCCTGAGCACAGCACTGGTGAGAGCAAACACATCCCAGGAGTGCTAAGCTCATCATCCTGGAAGCCTAGGGTTGGAGCTAGCCCAGGAGCAGCAAGGTTGGAAAATTCCACTAGCTTTCACCTTGACCATCTAACTCAGCCACGTTGTCTCTGAGCTGATAGAAATGTGAAGACATCAGGGATAAGAGAGCCCAACTCTCTCTGTCCCAGCCAGCCCTCCTCCCTGCTCAGCAGATGAAGCCTGACTTTCCTTTTCATCTTTCAAATCTGACACTTCCTTCTTCTCTCACCTTCCTCCCTTCCCTTTTGCAAACTCACATTTGTCTTTTTCATCTCCACCACCTGGAATTATTTCTTGTATTACCTCCTGCTCTGTTCCTCTCTCTCACTGAGATACTCTTTTTGATTTCCTCTCCCCCTCACCCTCCCCACTTCCTGAATACCATTTTATCCCCTCTTTTCCTTCCTCTTCTTTGTGCTCTCTCTCTCTCTTACTTCCCCTGCCTCATGTGCTCTGTCCCTCAGCCGTGTTTTTCCTCCCTCTCAGCGATATTTTCATCCTTACCTGGTTTACACCCCATCATCTCATTATCTGTGGCCCCATCCCCCACCTGTCTCACTTGAACAGGAGCTCTCCTAATGGCATTGTGCTGTCAACCACTTTGAACCCCAACTCTCCCAGAAAGAGAATCTCAGCCTGTTCTAGAATGAGAGGCCCAATAGTGTGGAAAGAGCAGAAAGATTTGTTCACATTTGTTCACATTGCAAAGATGGACTCTCATTTGACTGAACTTCTTAGTCCTCAGTAGTTCTAAACGCCACTTCCATGCAGCCTTGTTTACTGCCTTGAAAGGAGAAAGAAATCAACACACTTGGGGCTAATGAACTGATACTACCATGGGCAGAAATTTGGCAGAATTTGGGTGTGCTCAAGGCCTATTCTCTTGCTACAACTAAGATGGCCACCAAGATACTTTGTAGACCGAGAGACACCTGTCCTCAGTGGGTATTCTACTTCCTCACAGCCTCTTAGCCATGCAAGTTTATTTGATTTTTATTTGGAACCATTACAAGACATTCTCTCTGAATTTGGTAAAGAGCCAAATGTCCTACAGGAAGCATAGTCTGCTTCTCACCCTAAGATTTTTTTGCTTTTTTGGTTGGGAGCTGGGGGGAAGGGCATGGACATGTCTCCAAGGAGAAGAATCAGGGTTAAAAACTATTTATTTGGAGAACTAGAGAATTGTAGATGTTTTGGCACTTTAAAAACTCCTTCCAACTAAGGAGGAAGATTATAAGCAAATGAGAATTTTTAAGAAGGCGGTATCCAGTTCTGGCCTGGGGATGAGGCTGCAGGGGACCCATGATGCTGTGCACTCTACACAGATGTCACTGTCACTCCTCTCAAAGCACAGCACCTCCACTGTTCTTCCCTGCCTTGCTTCTTCCGCAGGGTGTGTTGTTTGCCCCTGGGGTACATTGTTATATGCTGTTTGCCTCTGGGGTACACTGTTACTACTCTCTAATGGAAGTCCAATAGCAGTCATGTCTTCATTTATAATTCTATTTTTTCCCAAAGGCATGTTTCTTTGAAAACAAAACAAAACAAAACAAAACACCATTACTAGAGCTAAAGGTATTAGAAAAGATCCAATAATGTCCTTCAAGATATGGAAATCTTTCTCATTTGGTCCCAAATCAAACTAATTCTTTTTCTTCTGAATACGGTGGGCTCTGGCACCTCAGACCACTTAGTCTCATGGGTGTGCCCAAGCAATCAGGAGGGAACACATCATTCAGGAATGCTGAGGCCCAGCGTGGACTGGCCTTCCCCGTGCCCGACTTCCATGCTCTAAGGATGGATATTTCCTCAGTCCCAGGGATAGCATTGACCTGGCACTCAGAGGGGACAGTTGAGTCCACTGGAACTCTGTTGCCATACTGCCAACATAAGCAACGTGCAAACCTGTAGAGAATTTTTATGAGTTTATTTGAGCCAAATGGACAACAATTGCCAGGAAGCAAAACATCAATGAATTGAGAAAATGCTCCAGAGAATGGCAGTATTGCAGCTTATTTTATTCATTAGAATCAAAGGAGATGTAAGAAGGGTTACATGAAATCCATTGGTGGTAAATTAAAGCTGCAGAACAGAGCAAAGTGGGGAAATCTCTGGGATTGGATAAAAGTAAAATTGAGAGATACATGCTATTTTTACATTGGATGGTACAGGCTAATTATTAATTAACATTTACAGCACCTAGAGATGGCATTCCCAGAGCAAGATAGCCATGAGGGCTCCTGTGGTCTCATGCTCTGCAAAGCTCTGGGGTCTGGGACATGGCCATTGATATAATGTAGACATGGATTTGACCCTTGCCTGTTCAACTTACTAGCTAGGACACCATGGTCAAGTCACTCAGTCTTTCAGTGTCCTTGACTTGAGAAAGAACCCAGTAACACCTGCTTCCTATCTATGATCTTCATAAGAAATAATGCAAATTAAACACTTACTATAGAGCCTGGCAAATGCTTGCCAAGTGGAGCAAATGGTAGCAGAGCCCAAGAAACTGCTTGCCCTCAGGTGCTTACAGGCTCTGAGGCCATGACACATAGGAGGAATGAATGACTGTAGCCAAGGTCTTGGGTCTGTGGGTCTGCCAGGCCCTGCCACAGGAGCAGTCTGAGGACAGGACCCAGGATCCCAAACTCTGGCCTGTACACAGATAATGAATATACATGACAAGAAGTGAATTTGGAGATGGACCAGACCACTGGTGATTTAGGCTACTATTTCTCTTCTTGCACAAAACAGGCTATTTTTGCCAAGCATGCCATAACATTTCTGGGGAAACAACTTCATTAGCTCTGTCTCACCACATCGGTGCTGCAGTAGAATTCTGATGTTCTTTGGAATAATGGACTAGATTACCAAGTGAGAGGACATGGGCGCTTGTGAGATGGTATATTTGCGAGCACAGGCATGCCTTCCTTTACACATGTTTTTTTCCTTAGAGCTTTTAATAAACTGCCTTATTGCTACTTAACAAAGCATGGTGTCAAGATGCTTAAATAAATGGATATGTTTTTCATCTAAGGGCTTAGTTTTCATTCAAACAGTTCAACAAGGAGGCAGAACAGAGGGGCTAATAGTACAAAAGAGACAAGGAGAGGCCAGAAGGTACAGGCAGTTATTAAGAAATCAAAGGCAGAAGGGACAAACTCAAGAAGGTGTTTCTAGCGATCATTCAGTTCACATAGATGTGGCGCAGGCCCTGGGCTTGGCACAGCTCCATCCTGCCTCCTGGCACTGCTCCCTGTTCACATACCACACATACGCACAGTACGTGTGTCATACACATCACACACACACTCTACTCACAAATACACACTACACATTATGCACAGCACACACACACACACACACACACACACACACACACACACACACACACACCCCACACAGGATCAGATGATCAGCCAGGCCAGGGTCACAGTGTCAGCCAGGGTAAGTAAAAAACATTAGAGGAAAAACTACACAGTGAAGAATAAAATGACTACTAAGTGCCCAGAAAGATACAAACTCCCTCTAACAGAAAGGAACAAATAATCTCTTCCATTGAGGTCGATTTTGATCTGTCAGTCTCCTTTAAACACATAAAGGTTCCAGAGGGCAAAAACTAGCTATTAAAATGGCTAATTAGTTGTTAAAATGCAAGATGTTCCTGAGGACAAGTTAATCTGCATGTGAATTAGGTGTCCAGAGTAGTTATAATAATCAAATTATGTGTTCATAAGGGGGAGAGTAGAATTTAAGACAGAAGCTGTAAGACTGTTTCAGGTCACAGGGATGTGTCTAAAAATCTGGGGAGGATCATAGGGTCCTGAGCCTCAGGAAGCAGATCTGAATATCACACAGTGTAGAACAATTAATCTTCTGTCTACTGAGAGAAAGAACTGCTTGTTGACTGTTCACAATGGACCAGGAAGCATATAAGGATTGGCAGTATGACTTTGAGTCATCATTTTGGAAAACCACAATTGTTTAGAAACTCATAAGGTAAGGGGAGGGCAGCGGGAATCTTCTGCGACTCATTCCAGAATGAAAAAGCCTATGAAGTAGGAGAAGGGACAATCTCTCTCTTCCTCCATCTTCACCCCCTCCAGCCACCATCTTCATGGCTTCCATGATGGTCCAGGAGCTCCTCAGACCCATGACCATCTGACCAGCCACTCCAGCAAGGAAGCTAAGACAGATAAACAGGAAAACAGCAAACACATGAGGCAGGCTACAGAGCCCTTCTATATCACTTGTAGGGAGAGGAAGGAGCAGTTCAGGGTCCTTTTGCTGGAGAAGATAACAACTCACTTGGCTCCTGAATTCTGAGGCTAGCTTTATTCTTCTGCTCATCTTAAACTTTTTATAAAGGAATAAACAATAACTATTGTACATTTCCAAAGAAGACTTCAAAATGGCTTTGAGAAGCCTGCTGAGCCAATCTGATGCTGTATAAGAGTGATTCAACATCTGTTCCTCCATGCTGTGGAAAGCAGGAGGGGAAAGAGCAGGGGAACGAGGGAGATTGCTAGGTCTTGGGAGAGCATGTGGAAGTCAGCGAAACCAGCCTGAAATCCCACAGATCTTGGTCTGTTCATTCTAATGAGTTTAGAGACACTGAAATGTAGTCCTCTCTTATGGGACTGTAAACAAATATATGAGCTCTTTTCCATAAGCTGGCTTATGTGAGAGAAGAGAGGCCCAGAGAGTGTGCAAAGCCAGGTTTTTAACCAAAATTATTTACAGATTCAATACAGACCCAACAAAAGTGTCCCCATTATTTGTGTAAATTAGTGGACTGATTTTGAAATTGTTATTGAAATGCAAAAGAATAGCAAAGATGATCCTGAAGAACACAAACAAAACTAAGAGACTTACACTACCAGCTATCAAGCCATATTATAAGGCTATATTAATTCAGACAGCATGCAATCGACTCAAGAATGGGTAAATTAGCCAATGCAACAGAACATAAAATTTAGATTAAAACACATGCATATAAGATCTCCTGATTTATGATAAAAATAGTCCTGCAGTGCCATGCAGGAAGGATAGTCTTTTCAATAAATTGTGCTCAGGCAGTACATATTTGTTTATGTGTGTGTGTGTGTGTGTGTGTGTGTGTGTGTGTGTGTGTGTGTGTAACTTACATTATACCATACACATAAATTAATACCAGATAGGTTGCAAAGGAAATAAAGGAGATATCTTCATGAACTTGAAATAAGCAGGTTTCTTCAATAGGACACAAAAGAGACTAAGCATAAAAGAAACAAAATTGAAAATAGAGGAATTATATACCATTAATATAAAGCTTCAGGTAATGGCAGAGTAGCCTTTATCAGACTAAACATCCTGCTAAAACAATCAAAAGCTCAGGAATACACACACACACACATACACACACACACACACACACACACACACACACACACACTGAAGAGTATTGCAAAACAGACATAAGCTGGATGAGGTATGACCACTGGAAGAGGGGATTGCACTAGGTAAGATCACCATCAATCCGGCTTTATCCCAAGAGTACTCTCCTACTTTACACAGATCATGGGGGATATATCTGAAGCACAAATCAGAAGTCTTCTTGGATTGAATAGTTGGAAGTCTGCTGGGAGACATTTCTCCATGGATCTCCAGGATTCCTACACATATTATGAGAGAAGCCCTGCTCAACATCTGTACCAAGCATTCTTTTCAAGGTTGTTATTGTAGCAAAGATCCCTAATTGAAAAATATGTTACATCCTCCAGAGCAAAGGGCATGTATGCTTACTGTCAATAGAATGAAGATAACAGCTACTTCTGGGACAAAGGACAAAGATGCTTAATCCAATTATAAAATAATCAGGTTCTCTAAACTCTGGGTTCCTGTCCTGTGACCCAAACTACCTCATGTGTGGATGTCATCTGGCCCTTTTTACATCACCCTGAAGGAAATTGGAACTTATAGAATTGACATAAAAATGATATTTTGGCTACTGTTGCTGCCGTGATTAATAAATTGTCCTCTGTCTCTGACCCAGAAGTCTTGTGCCACCTACCACTGTCTTTTAAGCTGGGGCAAGCTACATTGTTAGCTTGCAAGTAGAATGAAACCCTTCACAATTCTCAGCAGTTTTTGTGAAGAGAATGGGATGTTGATCAAAACACAGCTTTGTGTAAAAGGACATATGACAGCCTTGAGGGTTTATTGACAAGATTTGAGGGAAGTCTATAGGAATCAGTAGCAAAAATATTGACTAAATGATATGGTTTACCAGGTAGTCAAAGGTCCTTCACATTATTGTCTGCTAATGAGAAGGAATTGGGGCAGTAGCTGAGGGTGAGCTATGGGAAATAGGGTGAAAGAATTCAAAAACAGCTGCTGAAGTGTTGGTCCTCTCAAAATATTTCCCCAAGACACACAAACTCCCATTGGAAAACAGATGAAACTCTCTCTAGTCCTACTTCTGAAGCATAATTTTAGGTAAGTTTTCCTTTTTTCCCCTCAGTCTCTTTAGATCTCAGTTATCCTAGTTATTAAGTTGTCAACACATATTGAGCTCCTGTATGCATCACTTATGAAATGTGAAAAGGCAATGCATACCTTGATTCACAAAACTATCACAATATAAAAATAATATAAAAGATGCAGAAGTGCTCTAAAGAAGAATACCGGTAGCAGACAGGAATTACTAGCATTAAGGCCCTGGGATGGGAGTATAAAAGTGTTTTGGGCTAGCAAATGATGCTTTCAGTGTGTCAGGGAAACAGGAAGAACTACCAGGTCAAGCTTGTTTTTAAGGGCTGTTGTATAGATTTTCATTGCCAGCATTTATATCCTAATTGATCAGCAGTTACGTCCTTATCACTTTTTTGCTTCTCCTCATCCCATCTCATAGATATCTGCTAAGTAATATAAATGACAGCAGAAGGTGACTTGTCCTACCCAAGAAACTTCTGCGCCAGAGTTTCCACTCTTTTCTTCATCAAGCACTCCATATTGAGATAAGAGTGACAGGGTTGAGCAAGTAAAAAGAAACTGGTCCAATAAATAAATACAAATAACCAAAAAAGAAGAAGAAAACAGAAAACAAAACCACAACCTAAAATCAGATCTCTTGGGGAATTGCGTAGAAAGAATGAAGACAGGTGATATGGAAGTATTAATAGTATGATCATGGCAAATGAATTCCGTTATTGATTTATTTATTTTTAAATAATTCAATGGAAAAAAGTGAATGTTTGGGGCCTGTTGAGTTGATTTTCAATGTATTACTACGTGTGAAATTATCTAGTCATGAAAAAAGAATGCTCTGGCTTTCCTGCTAATAATAACAGCACACCACACATATTGAAAGCTACAGTAATTTGTTAAGAACTGTCACATTTCATTCCATGGTTATGTCTCACCCTGTGTGTGTGTGTGTGTGTGTGTGTGTGTGTGTGTGTGTGTGTGTGTGTGTGTGTTTCTTCTGACTTTATTCCCAGGGAGGACATCCTCATCCTGTCTGCTTCTCCAGGCTGCTCCTTTCCTCCATAGTGCTCACTTCTCAATTCCTTTCTTCCATCTTCCACCACACTTTCTGTCACCACCTTTGCTGCTCTCTCACAGACTAAATTCCATACCCCAGTGTAATCTCTCTCTTGTTGAGAGAAGACCAGCAGGTAGCATATGCCTCCTCTAAGTCTCTCTGGAAATCACACAGCTTTGCTGGACCCACCCCTGAGGTGTGGAGATGGGTGGAGATAGGTGGCTTTGAGAAAAGGTGCTGTAGCCAGAGAGACCATTGAAGGCAGCAAAGAGCACCTCGGAGCCACAGATGGCAGAAAGGCCTCTTGCTCATGAATTCCACAATAGTTTTACTACTGATTGGGGAAGTAAATTCAGGGTGAGAGAAACATCTTCCATTCACAAAGAGAAACTTCCATTTAAGAAGAGCATATACTTTCGTCAAACACATCAGATATATTTATAACAGCTTGTGGAAAGGTAAACATCAGCTCTGGGTTCTAGCATCAATCCTACCACTTGTTACCTCAGGAATTCTATATTCTTAGTATAAAACCAAGTAACTGGCCCACAAGATATACTGCAAAATGGTGGTCTCTGGCCAGATCTGGACTCCAAATGCTATATATGGAATCCCATGAACAATGAGTGTGAATGCCTTTGTGTAAATCATGTGGCATCCAGTTTGTATAGTGTACACGACTCCTTATTATTTAACCCTTAGCAATTCAATATGTTAATGCCAAGCTATGCCCACAGAAGACCGGAACCTCAGGGAGAGGGGGTGTGGTCCCTTCTCTGGGCTGGGGAGGGGAAAGAAAAAATGGGAAGGGACAGGAAGGGAAGAGAAAACAAGGATAGAGGCACATTTGCTGCAGATCCAACTAGTTGGGAGGGAGTGGGTTTGCTAACTCCAGATCTCGTTCTCCAAGTTTTTTTACAGTAATTAGATCTCAAGGGAATAGCGAAGGAAAAAAAAGTATCAGAATTCTAATTTTGCTGTGTCAAGCATACTCCCATTTCTCTGAGGAGAAACCAAAACATGAAAAATGAGAAGAGAGAATAATTCACACAAAGCAAAGTGAGTGGTGTGGTGTAAAGGGGAGACAGGCTCCTCAACAGTGGACATGCTGAGGTTAGAAAGATGAACAGGGGTGAAAGAGGGGCAGGGTTGAGGGCAGAGGCTAATATTCGTCACAGGTACTTGCAAATGCCACCAGCTTCAACCAGAATACAAGTTCCATGGGGCAGTGACTTTGCTTTGTGCCAATATTGTCCCAACATCATCATGTAGCATTCTCTCAATAAATATCGGTAAATCACCCAAATGATGTCATATATATGTTTCCCCAGCACCCATTATGTGGACATAATTTAACAATATTTTTGTATAAGCATATATTTTGTATGTGTCTAAAAAGGTTATATTTAACAGAACTTTAGAACCTCAAGATCCCAATGTCTCTGAAATAGAACAGATTTGGTGAGATCCAAAGTCTGTGAAGCATTTGAGTAAATGAAAAGAACGTCCTCCACCTCTAGCACAGCCTCATCACGAGGAAGCCCGCACTGTGATCACAGTACCACTGATGGCCTTTCAGCATGTCTTCCTCATTCACTTTGTCACTTGTCTCTTCAGTAGGTCCCAAGAAATGGTCCCATGTACCTGTTAGAAGAAAATCACATGCTTCAGAGAGAATATCTTCTAGCTGGACAAACAACAATCATGGTCCACAGGTAGAGATTCAAGTTGGTTCTACCATTTATTATTAACTGTGTGACAGTGAGCAAATTTGTTAATTTACCTGAACTTCAGCTTCCACATCTCTGAATGGAGATAATAATACCTGCCTCATGAGGTTACTGTAAGAGCTAAATCAGTTATCAGGAATAGAGTGCTGCCTAAATTTCTGGCACATATTCAAAGCTTCTTGAAACTTCATGGTTTGTTTCTGTCACTAGATCTCAACAAACTTTATTCCTGGCACAAGGAGCTTCCAAATGCTAACCTTGCCTGTGACAATGAAGAAGATGATGATCGAGCAGCCTTTATCATGTATTCTGAATAAAGATTGCCTCTTCCCATGCGAAATGAACAGATACCCTCATCCCACTTCACTATCTCAAGGCCTGGAAATAATATAACAGGCCTCTTTGGAATTACACTCTGGCTGAGCAATTATCCACCCCTTTAAAGGCTGATCTGACCTGGAGAGAAGGTTTGTGTGTTGAATTTAGAAAATGAGTCTCAGTCCTTGGGGTTGGAAGTGACATTGGACCCAGCACACACTAGCACATCCTGAACACTAGCTACCTTGAGCATAAGGTGTGTTTGGTATGGCCAGGGAGCGCAGTGGTTTATCAAACTGGTGGTAGAGATTTCTTTGAAAGGTTCAAAGAACATTCATTTTAGAAAGTAACTGAATCATGATCACCTGAAGGCCAGAAATAACTTCCTAGGGGAAAATTAAAATGTATAAAACACAGGAAGGAAAGGCTCTGTAGAGAAAATACTATCTCTACCTGAGGAGGGCAGGATTTACACATCTTGCATCATTTCATCTTCAGGACCATCCTGTCAGGCATGTGTGATTTTTATTACCATTGTATTGCTACCATAAAGAGGTGCAGTGTGGTAAAGTGAATTGCCCAAGATCAGACTGACATTGCCTGCGTTCCAGTTACCTGTGAAAGGTGTTCTGACAGACCCCAATGCACATTTCAAAGGTGTCCAGGCACACACATACATATGCAAGCACATGCCATCTGGTGCCTTAAAAATAGAGTAAACAATGCATAGAAGACATGCTGTGCTGCATAATTTAATAATCATCATCATCATCATAATTATTAATAATAATAATAATAATAAAAGATGCAGGCTTCACTCACATCCAGGACACTCCAATTGTTCTCTCTGGAGGTAAGGGGTGAGAGTTGATTAGTCTCTGGGAAGAATTCTTTGTTGCTCAGCTACCCTTCAGCTTCTCCCTGCCTCATGTGTTACCCACATAATCTTCAAGACATCTACATCACTAACCTCACTTTCTCTAGGTAGAAATGGAGACAAAGAGGTAAAGCTCCTACTCATTTCTGGACCACTTCTTCTGATCAACCTCACCTCATCCAGCTCCAACCAACACACACACACACACACACACACACACACACACACACACCATTGCTATCAAGTGCTCAAGAAATGCAAATTCATTTTAATGTTGATGTAGGTACAATCCCATTAGGAAGACAAACCTGATGACAAAAATAAATGTAGAATAAAATCAAATTGAACTGTATTCTGGACGATAAATTTGTTTTTGTTATTTTTTCACACTAGTGCACACATTCTTCCAGTGGGATATGTCACACTGTCCAGGGACCAATCTCAGACTGAAGAAATTAAGTGTAGTGATTAAAAGCTTTATAGAGATTTGAAGTCAGATTTTAGGTGTATGACCTTGGGCAAATCACTTTACCTCTTTGTGGTGTCAATAAATGGGCATAAAAATAACATCTACCTCACAGGACTGTCCTGACAATTAAAAGATATAAAACTTCTATGGAATGTAGAAAAGTACCTGGTATATAAAGTGCCACTAAATTGTTAACCCTTATTGTAATTTATATTCCTCCCCTGTTTGCAAGTCTGGTGCAAGAAACCCTACCTCTCATTTTTCAGTCTTTCCCACAAACCACCAGGAGCTACAAAGTGAGCAGGAAAGCCATGGTCAGCACAGTTCAGGGGTGAGGCTTATAGTGGAACCCCCCCAAATCTCACAGGTTTGGCTGGGGTTGACCAGAGGCTGCATCTTCTTCCTCTTGTTGACTTGAGATGGGAAAACCTTTCTCCCAGCCTCAAACTTACCAGATCCTGCCTCATCTCAAAACCCCACAGGTTGTCACCAACAACCAAGAAGTTCAGAAAACTATAGCCCCACAAAATTGAGCAAGCACTTGAGTCTAAGATAAAAGAAAGACACTGGACAGGCCAATCAGCCCAAGGGACATTGGGCAATTTCCCAGGGGCCTTAGGAAGAGAGAAGGAGTAGAGCTGGACCTCAGGTGCCCAAATCACAGGAAACTAAGAGTACCCAGAGGCCAGATCTGTTTGAGCCTCGGGAGCCCTGGGAGAAGGCAGTGGGTCTGCACATGAGGCCCAGGGCATGGTGGCGCTCACACAGTCATTGGAGAGAGAGAGCCCTGGCCCCACTGCACCTCTGTGTACATCTAGATTCTGACACTTTTTAACTGCAAGCCTGAAGGTGAGTGGCTTGACCTCTGGCATTCTTCTCCATTTCCTCCTAGAGGAAGCAAGTCTGGTGGTATAGATGTATTGGAGAATATGTGGGTAACACATGAAAGCAAAAGCATGCTGTGGGCCCACAGCCAAGCACATCTGTGCTGGGAGGCTGGTGAAACAGCACTTCATGAAATCTCAGCCAAGGTGGGAGATGCTCCTCATGCTGCTATAAAAAGGCTCACAGGGGAGCAGAGAAGGACAAGAAGAATCTGGAATGAAGCAAAGAAAAATGGCCCCCAGTGAAAGCAAAAGAACAGACCCAGATGGCTTGACATCATGCATGGGATGAAATATGCCCTGGTGGGGGAAGAAAAACAGTCCTCATGACTGAGGTCAATGCTGCAAAGATGTAAAGTCAGAGCCAAAGTGAGTGAGGATGCTGGTGAGCATCAGCCTCACACATGAGAGAGATGAGCTCCCTCCAAACTCAGAATATAGACCTGCACCTCATCTACTGCAGCACTGACGAGGGAGGGAGGCATCCTCTGGAATCTCCCAGTGTAGTTGACTTAAAAGAGAGTGAGGTGAGTGTTCTTTTGTCCTGTGTTTCCTACCCTTCCACAGCTCATTGGCTTTTTCAGAATCATTGCACTCTCTGGGAAACTGTGACTCAGTTAAGTGATTTTCCCCTCAAGGTCACAGAGCTAATAACGGAGCCAAGATTCAGGTCCATATTTCTTACTTCAAGATCCCACCCTTTTCCTTCCACACCATACAATCACCTCAACTGCTTGTGGAAGTACTTTTCAAGGGATGATGCTCATCATTCACCTGTAATTATTTACATCAGTGATTTTCAAGGAGTGGGGCATCCTTCTCAGGGGACATTTGGAGATATCTGGAGGCAATTTTGATTGTCACAACTTGGGAAGAAATGCAGATGCTCCTGGCATCTAGTTATCTTGAAGGTAGAAGTCTAGGATGTTGCTAAACACCCTACAATGCACAGAACAGCCATGACAGATTATTCAGCCTGAAATGTTAATAAAGCTGAGGTTGAGAGGCTCTGACTTACAATGCAATTTACTCCTTTGACAAGTCACAGTCAGAAAGCCTTCTTCATGTCATATTTCTTGCTTCCCTAGGGGTCTCCATTTCATAGTCCCTCCAGGAATCGTTTTAAGATGTCCGTCTGTTACCGCCTTCCACCTAAAGGGAAGGAGCAGGTATTTGGGAAGACTACTTCATCCACCAAGGAGTATCTTGTTCTCAGCATGCTTCTTGTTGAGCCCAGGGAGTCAGAATCCATGGCCATAAATCCTACTATCAACACATGGCAATGAGGATCAGATGATCATCAATCCATACTTTCCAGAGCAAGCCAGATAGTGGGACAGCTACATACTGAATCCCAACTTTCCATCACTGGTGAAAACCTTCTAATGCCACTTCTGGGGAATCCTCTCTATCTAGTAGGCAGCCTCCTCACTCGTTTTCTTTCTGAGAAGACCAGATATCAATCATTCCTACAGAAAAACCAGACTTAGAAAATGAATAAAAGGCACAGGGTTAGATTGAGTGACAGAAGACAATAGCAGTGCTGATGTCTGACAAAACTGTAATGACCCCTCTGATAGCAGACCCATGCAGTTAGACTCTTCTCCCCAAATACAGCAAATTACCCAGCAAGGGCAGAAAGTCTTGGCAGAATTAATAACTACCTGGAAAACAATTTCACACTAGAATAAACAGAAGAAAGAGAGACTAATAAGTGCATTGCATTGTCCATTTCTTAACCTGAACCTTGATATATATTAAAAAACAAGTCAATTATTTTCAGCAATGACAGCAGCTCATCTGGTTTAGCAAAATAAGATAAAAAGGTCTGGGGGTGGAGAGCAAGCTATCTGAGGAAAGACTTCCTGAGATGATAAATATCTAATGTCCAGCCTTTACTCAGTGTAGGCTTCTAAGGGACAGATTCACCAACTTGGTTATACAGAGGAGAACAGAGGAAAAAGAAGCAGCTCAGAACATTAAAACAGGATAGAATATCAGTTACTAGGGAGTTATATAATATAGAAGCAAAACATTCAACATGTAGTTATTTTTCCATAAAAGCCTCCCATCTCTCTGCTGGACTTAGTCCATGTTTTCATACTCTATGAAGTGTCCTGGAAAGGCATTTGGCTTTCTGTGAGCAACCAGAACAGGAGACAGGAGAATGTGCTTATTTCCCAAGACAAAGCTGGGTTGCTTTTTTTCATCGTCTGCTGGACAGATAGACTTTCTGCATTGCTGCTAAACCACTCAAGGGGTGTTTGAAAGAAAACACGTTAATCCTAAAGTAAATGGGTTTTTATACCTATAGATCCATGACACAAATGAATAGAAACCATGTTGCCTGTGATTCCTGGGTCTTAAGTTACAGGTGCTGACAGATTTCTGGGATTTCTGGAGTGAGACACCTGACCATGTGACACAGGGAGTGGTCAAGTCACATTCTGGGCAGTGGAGGTTTCTGTACAAACCAGAACAGCTTTTTCTGTCTAAGATGATGGTTGCAGTGCCCCCTGGAGTATAGAGGATATCCTCAAAAATCACTTAAGATGCCCTTACAAGCCACAGAGCCTATAATTCTCTTATTCCCTATAATCTATGATCCTACCTACAGTATTTGCTTCTAGGCATCTACAAGAAGAGCAGAGTGTGATGGTGCGTTAAATTACTGTAAAACATCTAGTTGGGCCTGGATAGGCAGCCTCTGACACAGCTGCCAAGGTATTTCAGGTACTCACCAGCATCACTTCCATGACTGGTAAAATTCACATGTGAAAAGTGTACAAAGAAAAAAATATGTCATGAGCTTCTCCAAAGTAAACATGTTTATGTAGACAAATGCTATTTGTTTGCTAAATGACATGCTAAATTCTGTAACTATAAAGCCCCCTTTCTTGTTCTCCATTGCATCTCCAGCACCACCAGTGTTTTTTTCTCATAGTAGCCACATAACCAATAATTAGTAAATAAATGAATACATCTGTGGTATTTGGTAAAAGAGAAGTCTTCTCTTTTCTTGTTCTAGCTTCCCTCATCCATCTCTCTAGCCATTTGCTAGCTCCCAGAGCTGACCAGTCCAGAAGAAGATGATAGATCACAATGTTAAGGAGAAAATCGCTATGTCCAAAAGGTCATCCCACATGCCAAAGCCCATGATACCAAACCCAGATTTAATACCTGACCTAATTGCTATCTCAGTCACTCCTAGAAATCTTATTCAGCCAGTCTGGAATTTTTTGGTCAACATCAATGAAGTAATCTGTCATATGGATACTCTCCATCCTCCACAGAAAGAAAAGGCAAGTTTTACAACAGAAACCCTTGCCTTTCCCTTCCCTCCAAAAGAAGATGCCCTGGTCTAAAAAGAAGCATTTCTTTTTGTTAATAGCTCCCTTGCTCCACCCTTCTCCCTATGAAATCTTACATTGTGTAAGAGTGCTCTTCAAGTTGTTAGATGGGACGTTGTCCAATTCATGGATTTTTTTTTTTAAAGATTTTTATTGGGGAATTGGGGGATGGGAACAGCGCTGGGGAATTGGGGGAAGGGGAACAGACAAGTTGCTGTTGTTTTGTTCTTCAGTCTAGTTGTGGAGAGCGTTGCTTCACTGGTCCAAGTTGGCACCATCATTGCGCTCTTCCCGGGTGAGGCAGATCAGTCGCCGGCTTCTGGACGGCCGCTCACTGCGGCTGCTGGCCGCTCACGCTGGCTGCTGGCTACACACAGTAGCCCATGGCAACCCACTGCCACAGGGGCTGCAGCCTACGCTGTCGCAGGCGACTCATGGCAACCCAGCTCCAGGTTGAGCTGTTGTTCAGCATCTTAGCTGTAGAGGGCAGTGTCACTGGCCCTCATATGTGGGATCCGAACCGGGGCCCTCTGGCATCCCAAGCCAGTTCTTAACCATCGCGCCACTCGGCCGGCCCATGGATCTCTTAATAAAGCCAACTGGACCTCCAAGTTTACTCGGTTGAATTTTGTTCTTTTACAACAGAGTTGGCCATTCACCTGCAGGTTTCGGATCCTGGAGAAAGGCCTGTTGGGATCTGTTCCTCCTGAAGAAAATAGATTTGGGCTCTCCTGAAGCTCTCCAGGGACAGGACAAAACCCAGCAGGAAGGCTGAGGCTAGGAGTGTGGCCTACCTGGCCTTCAAACGTGCCCTGTCCCATGTGTGCAATTCAGAGATGTGAGCCATGCCAGATACCATGAAGAAACTGAGCCATGACACTTAAAAGCAAGAATATCTCTGAATGATAAGAGCTTCATTGTTCTTCATTTCCAAAACCTTTTGGTAAACATTATAAACACCTCATTAGCCTTACATATTAGGAACATTTAGTTATGGTGACATAAGAGCCTTCTAGACATGCACATGTATGGCTCACCTGGGAACCTTAAATCAGAATGATTAAAGAAGCAGCTCCTAGGTAGCTTACACCAGACTCAGGCAGTAATAGGCTTTTAGGATTACTCAGGAGATAGGGCAACAAGTAGGGCCTGTCTCTTGTTTAGTGGAGTGGGCAGAACACTGTACTGTGCATAGAAGGAGCTGAGAAAGACTTTTTCTCAAAATGTTTCCTATGTCAGCCTGGCACAACGCCTGACACTCCTCATTCTTCTTCTTTTTTTTTTTTTTTTTAAGCTGAGCCATCCTGCCACCTGTTGGTAGCTCAGCAGCAGCTCAGCTCAGGCCGGGAATCGAACTGGCAACCCTGTTGCTCAGAGCTCACACTCTTGCGCGAGCTCTCAACCAACTGAGCCACTCTGCCGGCCCCTCATTATTCTTCAAATATTGATTTCATATCTTTCCTTTCCAAGTGTCTGCTACTCTCAGGGCTGGATAACCTAGTAGCTACCATAAGCCACTAACTGGCCTTATGAATTAATGCATTCATTTTCCCACCATGGGACAGCAAGCAGAGAGGGGTATCCTGATGGAATGGAATATAGAAGAAATGTACTCTACTGTGGGGGGAGAGCAGCTAGAGAAAAAGTAGTAAGCGGTACAGCTGAGAAATCCACAAAATCCACTTTTGCCTGGAAAAGCAAAAGTTGCCAGGCCTCCAAAATATCATGGTGCTATAAAAGTGCCAAGGGGAAAGGAGGTAGGAGAAAGGGAACTGTGGGAGCCCCAAAGAACCCCTCCTTGTCTGGAGCCCTCTCTCAGTTCCTTGATTCCAGGTTTTCTTCTCTCTCTAGTCACAGGGCCCACTGAGGCCCATGGCCTTATCCCAGGCCTAGGCCTCACCCAGGGACATTTGGGAATGCTCGCATTTCCACAAGCTTCAGGTTCAGGTTGATCCCTCAACTGAATTCCAGTCCCTGCATGCTTGCCAGGCTCTGAGCTTTGCCTCTGCTGAGCTAGCCTGGCTTCTCTTCCACCTGCCTATATGTTGCTGAGAGAGCATTTATCATTTTAATGTGATTCTCACCATCAGATATTACAGACCTCTAATTTATTGGCGCTCTAGGATGAGAGACCAGGAAATCATTATCAACTGGTTCTGTGAGGCCTTTTAGCGTAACTCTCAGAGACAGCCTCAGCTAATCCATCTGGTTTTGCTGAAGCTGCTCCCCTCCTCCCTGCCTCCCTCCTGAATGGAGGGGCACCCTGATTCACCCTGTCAGTTTAGTATCCACCCATCTACCGGGCAGTCACTGGACCTCGCCTCCTGTCTGTCACAGTGATCTACTTCTCATCTCCAGCTTGCACAAACACCGTGACTAAGTGTGGCTTTTCTCTTGGAGGTGCTGTGTGGTTGCAGCATGGTGGCTGTCTCACTGCATACAGTATTCTGCACCTGAGGTCTCCCTTCTCCACCAAATTCCTCCATTGGGTGAAGGCAGTCCTGCTGCACCAGCTGATCCAAGGCCCCTCTTTGTTCCTGCTGACACCTGCTCCCAGCCAGGCCATAGATAAGTGGAAAAGTCCTTTGAAGTTACTACAGGGACATGTGATGTTCCGCCATTGTCCCCAGGACCCAGGGATGGGCACTGAGACAATGGTAGCAGCACCTCTGGTTTCCTGGACTGAGGGGGGAGCAGGAGCTGAGCAAGATAAACATAAACCCCAGGGGCTTCCTACTGTTACCTGTCAGGTGTGGGGTGGTGTCTGACTAGGAAAGATACTGCCACGCAAGAGAACATAAACATGTACTGGATGACACAAGACCTTACTACTGTTGTCCACATGCTAGTTACGTCATCCCCTCCCCGCAGCCCAACCAACCCCTGCAAACCATTTTCTCTCTGAAACTCAGTTTCCTGTGCTGGGATATCCCTGCCTACCCAGTTACTACAGAGTGATTATGAGAGCTAAATTAAATATTATCGTTTACAAGACTAAGTAAATGTCACCTGAGTGTTCTCAGGTCTCCCCCACATGTGAGCACCAGTGAGGTCATGTGCAATTATTCAGACATTCCATGAATCAACAGCCCTACCTGCTGTGATACTTTGGCCTTAGAATGACAATCCCTGCACCACCACCACCTTCCAGCTCCGCCATGCCATCCTGGAGGTCACAGTACCCTGGCATTGATTCGGCTGAGGTGAGTACACAGCTGAGCAAAAATGTGTGAGGATTTCCTGCTACTGCCTCAAGCTCATGATGGCAGCTCACTGTGCAAAGGCATCTGTGGGCTCATCTTGTTTAATCCCCACGGTGACCCTTCCTGCCGTTGTTATGCCCATTTTTACAGACATGCAAAACTGAGGCTTTTGGAGGTGAAGTAACATTCCCAAGGTCTCACAGGCGTGAGTAGGTGACAGAAACAGATTTGCACCTGGGCGGTGTGGCTCCAGGGCCTTACACCTCCCCTGCTCTTCTGTATATGAGTATAATGTGCATCCTTATTTTTTCCTCACAAATTTGGGCAAAAAAGTGTGCATTATACACAGCAAATTATGGTTAAATTTTAATCTTTTACTGTACACTGGACATTATTGTCTATTAAAGCCCAAATGATTCCTTTAATATTCAAATGATGTAGACTTCAGAAGAAGACAGATCTGCTGGCAGGGAGAGCTCCTTGCAAAGCCAGATCTAAATGATTGGCTCTTTTGCCCTCTTTGAGTCTCCAGGGTGTTGATCCCTTCCCTCCCTGTCTTGAAAGTGACTGAGGGGTGGCTTCATGTGAAAAGCAAACACCCTCTTCCCATGGTAGCCAGAGGCAGCAGGGGCAAAGCCTCTGTGCTCAGCACCAACTCTGGGCTTTGCTGGGGCCATGGTCAGGGGCCATGTTCAGCCCAATGGTGCTCAGTCTCTGCAGTCCCAACATGGATGCCCAACCTAGACTCTGTTTAGGAGCCACATTAGATCCACCCTCTTTATTTGTCTCCTGGCCCTTTGCCCATTTGTTCCAGGCCCACTCTTGGCTGTGAAAGCCAAGTTACAAGCACTCAAGTCAGCTTCAGGAGGACAAGACTGGACAGTGCCTAGCCTTGCTGTATTGCCCATGCTTCTGGCTTGGCCCTGAGGTTTCTGAATTGCAATGAGGTGGGCCATCTAGGAATGCAAAAGAAATGTGTATCCTGGTAATACACTGATACGTATCCCCCCTGACAATGGTCTTAAGACATGGTTTGTATGGCTTATCAGTATGGATGGTAAAGGGGCCACATAGTAAATCTGACAAGCTTAGGGGAGGCCAGCACGGCAGGCCCTACAAACTCAGAGATTGAGATTAACCACATAGGATGTTCTGAACATAAAATTCCTAACTAAAAGCAGGTCCTGGCCAGTAGTCACATCCTTGGCCTGTAGCTTCCTTGACAATGGTCAATCTTTACCTTAAGTGAGCTTGTCTATTGCTTTTTCACATCTAAGATAACATACCCTTAGAAAGAAAGAATAATCCCTTTGTCTGAATCCCTCAGGGTACAACCTACCACCAGACTACAAGACTGCAGAACCCCTCATTGTTACCTTGTTTCCTGAACACTGAAGTTTACATCATGTGCTGTAAATGTTAGTTGTTAACTATCCTGTTCCCACCAATGTAAATGAAGCATGTGTCTTTCCATTTTACTTTTTATCCAATCCCAGAGATTTCCCCACTTTGCTTTCTCCCACCCCCTTAATCTACCACCAATGGATTTCACGTAGCCCTCCTTACATCTCCTTCTTTGATTCTAATGTATAAAAAAAGCTGCAAAACTGCCATTCTTAGGAGCATTTTCTTAATCTATCGAGATTTTGCTTCCCAACAATTATCATCAATTTGGCTCAGATAAACTCATTAAACTTTTCCACAGGTTTGGACATTTATTACATCAACATCAGGATGGTTCCCATTCTCACACTTCAGTAAATGACACCTGTCGGCTCAATGACATGTGCATGTATTTGACTCTGCCTCCTTTCCTGCTTCACTGGTCTGTCCCTACAATTGTACTCCCTCATAAAGTAATAGCATGTAAATCCCGCTTCAGGCTCTGCTTTCTGGGGAGTATGAACTAAGAAATCACCCTACACTAAATGAATTGGTATCCTGCAAACTACTCCAGACCATAGTAACTCTCAGACTTCTGAAATGTCCCCTGAACTAAAATGCTGATGGTATTGACCATCCACATGTTAACCTGAGTGAACTGATCCTTGTGTCCGGAGGCCAGAGGATGCTGGGGCTGCCATACACTGGGCTCTCCCATTAATCCTCCCAGAACTTCTCCCCTCCATTTGGAATATTTTTTTTGGTTCTATTCCCAGACTGCCTCCTGACTACACATCTCGGTCCCTTCAGAGTATTCCATGATTATCCCTCCACCTACCTGGCAGTGCAGTCAGAGAATTGGGATCGTTCTTGGTACTTACCTCATTTTACCTGCATTTCCTGTTCCCAATCTCTCACCGAGACGCATCACTTCTTGTCCACTTCTCCCCATCTTCACTGCCATCTTCCTCATCCAAACCACCATCATCTGTCCTAGATTTAACAGCCTCCAGATTCATTTTCTCCTATCACCTATTGCTCTCTCCCCAGTATTATTTTCAAAACACAATTAAAAGTACCTTAACTCTGCAGTTTAAAACTCCTTAGAGATTTTCCATCATTCTTAGAATTAACTCAACCTTGTTAAAAACTAGCATTGAACTAATCTGTCAGCCTCTCTAAACTCATGTCATACCACATTTTCCTTCCCAAATGGCCTGCCTGCTAGTCCTGGAATTTTGCACATGCTGTTTCCTCTGGCCAAAAGGCTTTTCCTTTCACCCGTTTCCTTGGTGTGGTTGGTCCTACTTCTTTTTCAGCCATCAGGGAGATACTGATTCCTCTAGAACACTGTCACTGATCACCACTCCGAGTCCCTAATTCTGGATTACACAAGCCTTTTGAATTTAACTTTTCCTTCACAGTTGTATTAGTCAAAATGTTCCAGAGATACAGAACCAATAGAACATAAAAGGATGTTTATTTTGCATAACTGGTTCGTGAAAATATGGAGGCTGACAAGACCCATGATCTGCTGTCTGCAAGCAGGAAACCCAGGAAAACCTACATTATAATTCTGTCTAAATCCAAAGGCTTGAGAATCAGGAGAGCAGATGATGCAAATTCTACTTCTAGGGCAGAAATGAGATGAAATATGCCAGCTCAATAATAAAGCAGATAAAAGGGGCAAAGTCCTCTTTTGATTTTTGTTGTTGTTGTTGCTGCTGTTCTATTCAGGCCCTCAATGGATTGAATGATGTGCTTCCACATGGAGAACAATCTACTAAATTAAATGAATCAAATGCTAATCTCATCTGCAAATACCCTCACAGACATACCCTACATTATTATTTAACCAGCTATCTGGACATCCCTTGATGCAATCAAGTTGCAAATAAAATTAACTATCACAACAGTTTTTATGCTTATTTTTACTATATATTAATGTATATCCATTAATTTATTTAATGTTCCTTCTCATTAGACTACTGGCTTTATGAAAGTGGGTAAAAATTTATTTGTTTGATTTATCACCTGAACCATAGTACGCACACAATAAATAATTTATACATGATGCATTGATTAATTAATGAATGCTTTACAGCTGTTCTTCCCAAAAGTGTGGCCCATGGACTAATGCTGATCCACGAACTGTTTGTTACTAATCTGTGAAAAAATAAGTATGGAAATTAAGAACAAGTGTTCAGAAATTTTGTAGCAATTTGAGAGATTAATTTTATGCTTATTGAATCTAATAATAGCATAAAGGGGTTTTCATTTTGTGTGCAATTTTTCTGGTAATTTATTTCTATTCTATTATACAAAAGTATCAATCTACAACAGGCTAACAAAACCCTCTTTCACCACAGATAGTATGAGAAGCACTAACTTTAAAATATTGTTTTTAAAGTATTCAAAGACAACTTTGAAATAATCAAATAAATATTTGTAAAATAATGATTATCATGATAATGCTTATGATAATAAAATAAGTAGATAAGGACTATAAAACAAAACAATTTGATTAATTTGAATTATGTATGAGAGTACAAGTCTAGAGAAGTCTGATAGTGACTTTTTAAAGAAAAAACATTTTTATGTTCTAAGAATACACATAAACACTTTTATGAAAATTTGCTTTCATAACATAGTGTCAGAAACGTTTCTTGTACATGAAGAGATGGTATGTTTTCATTTGAAAAATACTAAGATAAATAAATTTCAGTTTTTCCCTTTTGTTGTGCTGCCCAGAAAGTTGGTATTATGTTTATTACTTAATTCCAACATTTCCATTGGCTTTTGAAATAATATGTTTATTTTACTTTTATTTTTATAATGCAGTTTTAAATTTCACTTAGGATACATTGCATCTGTGTACTTAACTTTTTTACCCTTTAAATAGAACCTTTAAGGGCTAGCCAAGTGGCTCAGTTGGGTAAAAGTTCGCTCAAGAGTTCGAGCTCTGAGCAACAGGGTCGCCGGTGCGATTCCCATCCAAAGCTGAGCTGCCGCTGAGCTGCCAACAGGTAGCAGGATGGCTCAGCTAAAAATAAATAAATAAATAAATAAATAAATAGCACCTTTATTGCCATCTTACAGAGATATAATTCATGTAACAAAAATTCACCCTTCTAAAATGTGCAAGATAACGGCTTGCAATATATTCACAGAGTGTGCAACCATCACTACCATCCTGATTTTAGTACATTTTTATTACACCAAAAAGAAACTTTATACCCTCACTTTGCATTTTCCCCTCCCCCTAGACCCTGGTAATCACTAATCAACTTTCCATTTGTATGGATTTTGCTGAATATTCTGGAAATTTCATATACATTGAATTCTACAAAATGTGGTTTTTTATAATTTATTTCTTTGATTTAGCATGTTTTTAATGTTCATTTGGGTTGTAGCATGTATCAGTACTTCATTAATTTTATTGCTGACTAATATTCTATTGTATAGATATACCACAATTTATATATCTATTTATCATTTATTGTACAGTTGAGTTGGTTCCTCTTTTGGGTTATGGAACAATGATGGTAGGAATATTGATGTACAAATTTCTATATAAATATATATTTACTAGGAGTGCAATTGCTGAGTCATTTGACAACTTTACATAGTTATGATATTATTGAGTATATTCCCTATGTTTTACATTTTATCCCTGTGACTTATTTTATAAGTGGAAGTTTGTATGCCTTAGTCCCCTTCCCCTTTTCTGCCTGACCCCTCTGTGCCAGCCCACTCCCCTCTGGCAACCATCAGTCTGTATCTATAAATTTGTTTCTGTTTCGTTATGTTTGTTCATATGTTTTGTTCTATTTTGTTTTGCAGATTTCATATGTAAGTTAAATTATAAGGTATTTGTCTTTCTCTATTCAACTTATTTCACTTAACAACATACTCTTTAGATCCATCCATGTTGTTGCAAACAGCAAGAATTCATTCTTTTTTATGGTTGAGGAATATTCTATCATAATATATGTTCAGTTTCATATCTTGGCTATTATAAACAGTGATGCAATAAACATAGGTGTGCATATATCTTTTTGAATTATTGTTTCCATTTTCTTCAGATAAATACTGAGAACTGCAATTGCTGGGTCATATTTTAAATTTTTGAGGAATCGCCATACTATTTAACATAGTGGTTGCAATAATTTACAATCCCATCAACAGAAGTGTTTCCTTCTCTCCAAATCCTCACAAGCACTTATTTCTTGAATTTTTAATTATAGCCATCCTAATAGGTGTGAGGCAATATCTCATTGAGGTTCTGATTTGCATTTCCCTGATGATTAGTGATCTTAAGCATCTTTCCATGTATCTGTTGACCATCTATGTCTTCCTTGGAGAAATATCTATTCAGGTTCTCTGCCCATTTTTTTTTTCTTGCACCTTGCTTTATTTCACCCCACAGATGTTGCATTTTGTTGTTTTTTATTAGTTTCAGATGTGCAAAACAATGTTGGGGGAGGAGGATTATCCACTCATTTTTTAATTGAACTGTTTGATTTTTTATGTCGAGTTGTATTGTCGCCAGGGGGTTGGGGGGCTACTGGGGGGCTTTCGGTGGTGTGACGCCCAGGGAAAAGAAAGCACTTGGAGCCGGCATGAGGAGGAACCAGCTAGCTCGCTTTATTCAGCAATAGCAACCATTACATATAGGTTTTGGGGGAGGAGAGCACATGGAAGTGGCGTGCTCCCTCCAGTGGCTGTGAATCATGCTTAAGTACAGGGCTTATGTCACCAGAACCCGGCGCCTAAGCAGCAGGCTCCGGAGTCAAGGTTTGTTATGTCTGGAGCCATGATCCGTGTGTTAGCGGCCCCTGCTTGTGTGGGTCCAGACCTTGTCCGGGTTCAGAGTCAGCACGTCAGACTGCACACAACTGATTCAGACCGGGCCCTGTCATTTCGTACGAATTCTTTGTATATTTTGTATTAGCTCTTTATTGGATATATCATTTGCAAATATCTTCTTCCATTCAGTAGCTTGTCTTTTCATCTTGTTGATTGTCTCCTTTGCTGTGCAGAAACTTTTTAGTTTGATGTAGTCCCATTTGATTATTTTTTCTTTTGCTGCACTTGCCTGAGGAGACATAGCCAAAGAGATATTGCTAAGAGCAATGACAAAGAGTTTACAATCTATGTTTTCTTCTTGGAGTTTTATGGTTTCAGGCCTTGACATTTAAGTCGTTAATCTAGTTTGAGTTTATTCTTGTATATGGTGTAAGAAAAAGGTCTAATTTCATTTTTTTTATATGTAGCTGTCCAGTTTTCCCAACACCACTTATTGAAGAGACTATCTTTACTCCATGGTATATCTTTACCTTCTTTGTCATATTTTTATATATAATCTTCCTTGTGACTATATATATCTCTTTTGTGACTATCATGAGTATTACATTTAATTTTTAAAACTACAATCTAACTTGAATTTATACTAACTTAACTTTATTATCATACCAAACCTCTACTCCTAAAAAGCTTTATTTTTCTCGTTTATATTACTGATGTCAAAAATTACGTCTTTATAAATTGTATACCTAATAACATAGATTGAGTATTATGTTTTATACATTTATTTCTGAAATCATGTAGAAAACAAAAAGTGAAATTACAAATCAAAATTACAATAATTTTAGCTTTCATAGATACCCATCAATTTACCTTTACCAGGGATCATTGTTTTTTTGTATAGTTTAATGTTGTTCTCTCATGTCCTTTTATTTCCCTTTGGTATTTCTTACATGGCAGATCTAATGTTAGTAAATTCCCTCAGCATTTGTTCATCTAAGAATGTCTTAATTTACTTTTAATTTTGAACAAAATTAGATACAAAATTTTATATACTGGATACAAAATTCTTGTTTAACATTTTTTTTTCTTTTTCTTCTTCAGCACCTTAAACATATCAACCCACTGCCTTCTGGCTCCCAATGTTTCTGGTGAGAAATCAGCTGATAAAATTTTATTGAGGACACCTTTTATGTGACCAATCACTTTTTTCTTGCTGATTTCTAGATTGGTTGTCTTTTGACAGCTAGATTGTAATGTGTCTCAGTGTGAGTCTGTTTGAATCTACCTTAATTGGAGTTTGTTGAGTTTTTTGAATTTGTATGTTAATGTATTTCATCAGGCTCTGAACATTTTCTGCTTTTATTTTAAAAAATAGTCTCTCTTTCCATTTCTCTTTCTTGTTCTTGGATGCCCACAATGCATAAGCTCATCCTCCTAATGGTGTCCCACAAGTACCTTGAGCATTGTTTATTTCTCTTCATTGTTTTTCTTCTCATGTTCCTTAGACTCTGATTTCAATTTCTTGTATTAAAACTTACTGGTTATTTTTACTCACAGCTCAGGTTTTATTTTGAACCACTCTAGTCATTTATATTGAGTTGTCAGAAAAGTTATGATGCATTTTTTGCAACAAAAAACATAGAATATATACAACATGACTTTTATGACAACCCAATAGTTTTAATTATTGTAATTTTCAGCTCCAAATTTTTAAAGTAATTTTTAACTCTTTATTGATGTTATCATTTCGCTCATACATCATTTTCTTGCCTTTGTCTATGTCTTCCTTTTATTATTTAAACATATTTAAAACACATGTCTTCAAGCCTTTGTCTAGTTGTTTCAATGTTAAGTTTTCTCCAGGATAGTTTCTCTCAGGTTTGTTCCTTTCAGTGGACCATGTTTTTCTGTTTTTTCACTTGCCTTGTGATTTTTGTTTTGTTATTAAAAACCAGATATTTGAATCTTATAATATAGTAACTATGGAAGTCAGATGCCACCTCATTTCCAAGATTTTATTATTATTATTATTATTATTATTATTATTATTATTATTATTATTATTATTTTAAAGCATGCTTCTTTGCCAGGGATCTGCCTGAAGTGAATGCTTACGTACTTCTCAGGTCTTTTTGGAGCCAGTTCTTTTTCCTCTGGTGGATTTTTATTTTCCCCTTAAATGTGGTTACTTTTGAGTGCCCTAATTCTCAAATATCTGGCTCTCAAAATGGATAAAAGGGGAGTGAGGAACAAACAGAGACAACAAAAATGGTTCTATTACTTTTTTTTAAACAATGGTGGTCCCTTTGTCATAGAATAGACTGCAGGGTTATTTGAGTCTGTAAACATCAGTCACCCTTCCTCATTCTCTTTTTTTCTGAAATTCTTCAGAAAAGATTCAGTTGGTCACAGCACTTGACTAAGAAAGGACTAGACTTGGTCATGGTCTGAGAAGCCATTGCAGATCACCCAGCATGTCCTTATGGGGTCTTAAAATATAAGTAAGATCCCAGAGCTTAGCAGTTAGACAGGCCTAGGGATCGGAACTCTCTCTTATACTTACTGCAAAACTAATCAAGTCATATAGTGCCTCAGATGATCTTACAGAGCACCCATGAGGACTAAATAAATAGGAGAAGTAAATCACCTGTTACGCTGTCTAGCACATTGGAATAGTCCAATAAATGACAGCTATCACAAATTAACTCAGGGAACTTAGAAACTGAGATGATAAGACATACATACAAGCAAGCTAATTAATAAAAGAGGATTTTAAAGCTCAAAAGTACACCAGATTCTATAAGGCAACACATTATTAATGGCCTAATAATTTAAAAGGGTAGTTGCTTCCTTATTTCTAGGCATTCATTGAACTACCTGACTAATCATTTATAACACATTACATTTATGAAGTGTGGTCACTGTCTCTGTTTAAACCATGGCAGGGCATGTTGTTAGGAAAGTTGTAGCTGGGGCTGTTCAACCCATTTTAACTTAATGTACTTAGAGATTGAATAATATGGCCTTGGGGAAAAGTAAAAATAGAAAGAGTTGCCTTTGTTTTGTTTTGGTTTTGGTTTTGGTTTTGTTTTTATAATACAAACTCCCTGAGGCAGGTAGTTTGTATGTTTTTATTTATTTATTTATTTTTTATTTTTTTATTGGGGAATTGGGGGGATGGGAACAGTGCTGGGGAATTGGGGGCAGGGGAACAGACAAGTTGCTGTCCTTTTGTTCTTCAGTCTAGTTGTGCAGGACGTTGCTTCACTGGCCCAAGTTGGCACCATCATTGCGCTCTTCCCAGGCGAGGCAGATCAGTCGCCGGCTTCTGGACGGCCGCTCACTGCGGCTGCTGGCCGCTCACGCTGGCTGCTGGCTACACACGGTAGCCCATGGCAACCCACTGCCACAGGGACTGCAGCCTACGCCGTCGCCGGCGACTCATGGCAGCCCAGCTCCAGGTTGAGCTGTTGTTCAGCATCTTAGCTGTAGAGGGCAGTGTCACCGGCCCTCATATGTGGGATCCAAACCGGGGCCCTCTGGCATCCCAAGCCAGTTCTTAACCATTGCGCCACTCGGGTGGCCCTGCCTTTGTTTTTAAACTTAGAAAAGATGACCATGAGGTTGTATCGATCCTTGTACTGGTTTCTTTCATGATTGTCTTGTAAAGCTATGGGAAAGGCCACAACCTGAGGATGATGGTGGGGTAATCCTTGAAGGAAGGTACACTGTCCTTCTCCTGGAAAAGGCTTATTATGACGTAGAAAACCAAACCTGAAATGTGGGCTTTAGTCCAAGTGTGACAGGGAATTCTCTCTTTGTAGTGCTTGTGGTTTGGGTCCTGGATGCTGAGGGCATTCTGAATGTGCCACTGCCTTTTTCTGGGATGGAGGGGAGGCTGAATTCTTCGAGAAGGAGTGGGTTTTGAACAGTTTGGAGGCCTCTTTGTTGGAAATTCCAGGGAAGCAGGCCAGGCTCTATGGGCTCTGAGAATAGCTAAACCTGAGGGCAGATTGTAGGAGGAAAATTAAGTTCACCAACTTGTTGCAACGATGTTGCTAACCTTTTTTGATATCAGAGGAATTATTCATTATGAATTTGTACCAACTGGAAAAATAGTTAACCAAGTTTACTATTTGGAAGTGCTGAAAATGTTGCATGAAAAAGTTAGATGACCTGAACTTTTTGCCAACAATTCATGGCTCTTGCATATGACAAAGCACCAACTCACGCGGCACTGTCTGTGAGGGAGTCTTTAGCCAGTAAAGAAATAAGTGCATTGGAACACCCTCTCTACTCACCTGATCTGGCCCCCAGTGACTTCTTTCTTTACCTGAAGATAAAGGGAATATTGAAAAGAAGACATGTTGATGACATTCAGGACATCAAGCGTAATACGATGACAGCTCTGATGGCCATTCCAGATAAAGAGTTTGAAGGGTAGACTAGGCACGAGAATCAATGCATAGTTTTTCAAGGGGAGTACTTCAAAGGTGACCATAGAGATATTTAGCAATGAGGTATGTAGCCCTTTTTCTAGGATAAGTTCGTGAACTTAATTGTCCAACCAACGTATTCCTAGGTCTTAAACAACAACAGAAAACCATACGTTACTGTGAAGTGTTTAATAAGATTTACATCTAAAAAAAGGAGAGTCAAGTTGTTCCTTTGTTCATCATGTAAATACCCACCCACAGTTATAGAAGAGAAGGTTTTGTGTTCTTGCTTTTCTTAAATTCAGCTTCAAAAAGTCACTAAATAATTTAACTCAGGGTAACTCAGGGCAAATGCATCATTAGCAGGGAACACAACTGCAGGCGATTTTTCATGTGTTTGTGGTATTTTCATTTTTTTTCCTTTTCTAAGCAAAAATAAGTTCTAAATTTTATCTAGGCATGTTCAATATCAGCTCTTCTGGTGTCTGCTAATGCGCAACTAAGGTAAAAATGCGGCTTCCCTGAGGCTCAATGTTTTTGCAGACTCTCTAAAAAGGTGGGTGAGGGAGACCTTACAATGGCAGTCACTCTTTTTCAGGACTCCTGCAGTGTTTGCTTGAAACCTGCTCAATGGTGTTGGCTGTAATTGGCTCCACATGGTATGTTTCTGGTATGTGTGTGTGTGTGTGTGTGTGTGTGTGTGTGTGTGTGTGT
>NW_017732147.1:505742-507204 GCF_001890085.2 Hipposideros armiger | reverse complement strand
CTCACAGACCCAAAATAATGTTTGACTAGCTATATGGGGGCCCCATGGACCAGTCAAGTTGGCACACAGAAATAAACATCACAGGGTAGAATCTGCAGCATTTCATACCACCCTAGGGTCTGGCACATAATAGGCATCACCAGGACACAAATGACACACACATGCTAAGTGGGTAAGTGCTTTGAAATAAAGCTACAACACTGTAAGTTCTACAGCAAATCTTCTATGAGACTAAGCTGGCGTCATATTGATGTAGATGTCAAAATAACAGACAGGAATAATATACCTGTTAAATTTAATAAGAGGTTTCCTAATTATCTCAGAGCATTTACCCTAGTCCTACAGATCTCCAAGAAAGACAAATACATAAAATTTTTCTCCAGGATAATTTCTTTTTTTTTTTTTTTTAGCTGAGCCACCCTGCCACCTGTTGGCAGCTCAGCTCAGGCCAGGCATCGAACCGCTGTTGCTCAGAGCTCAAACTCTTGAGTGAGCTCTTAAACAACTGAGCCACTCAGCTGACCCTTCCAGGATAATTTCTAGTGTATAACAATGCTATTGCAAATGTGATTTCTGAAATCTATATGAAATAAGGGTATTATGGCAATGTTGTCTACTACCAAAAGTTGAAAACAACCAAGGTATACTCAACCATGGAAATGCATGAATAAAATATGGTGGAAGTATATTTAGAAATACAGCACAGTAGTCAGAGGTGATTACTATGTATATACTCAGCAACATGAGTAATATTGAGATAAAAAAAACTCAAAAGACGAAACATGATTCATAGGATAGTTCTATTGAGGAATAATAACAACACAGAGAGAGTGGTGCTAGTTAGCAATATGATGGACTAGGAAGTTCCAAGCCCTTGTTCCTTCACAGAACCATTAAATAATTAAATAGAGACTGGCTAAAATAATTTCATAGGAGTTTTGGAAATCAGTCAAATATCTATAGAAATCATGGGAATACCCAATCAAGAAAAAGCCATTAAAACAGCAGAAAATATCATGGCATTTTTATTCACCCTTGCTCCATCCACCACCTGGTACTTATATGAACCAGCAGCCTGGTGCCTAGTTTCTTTCTGTGTACTGGAGAGAGTAGAGGGCACATAATTTGCAACTATCTAACCTGACTAGAGGCTTCAGAGGGATACATTTCTAAGTCACCTAACCTGGAGCTCATAACAGCTACAGGTGGCACAGTTCAGATCTAATGTTAGGCAAAGCTAACATTAGGAAGCAGAGGGTATAACTTGTGGAAGCTGCACAGTGACTGCCAACCTAATGATAACTGGAGCAAAAACTTATGAATTGAGTAATACAATTGAACAGCTAGGACTCCAAGAAGAGGCAGGGGAGAGGTTCTTAGGGAAATTCAGACATTTAAAATCAGCCATATACATGGAGGAATCAGAAACACACACACACACACACACACACACACACACACA
>NW_017732147.1:504391-505236 GCF_001890085.2 Hipposideros armiger | reverse complement strand
AAATAGGGTCAAATATATGGCAATGGAAGGAGAACTGACTCTGGGTGGTGAACATACAATGTGATATATAGATGATGTATTACAGAATTGTGCACTTGAAACCTAGGTATTTTCATTAACCATTGTCGCTCTAATACATTTTAATTTAAATAAATAAATAAAATCTATTTTAAAGTACATTGCCATAGCTTCAGGATGTTATGCAGAGTAGAATAAAGATGGCTGTAAATACTTTATGTGGCTCCTTTTGAGAGGTAAATTCTAATTCATGTCTCCTTGAATTTTTGTTAGCTTTGATTACTTTTGACCTGTATAATGTGGTGAAAGTGACATTTGGAGACATTCAAGGCTAGGACATAAGACAGCTCACAGCATCCAACTGAGTCTCTTAGAACATTTATATTAAGTGAATAGAGATACCATGAAAAAGCAAGATGACCCTAAGATAGCCAGGCTGAGTAGTACATGTATAGGTTCTCTAGTCAATGATTCCAGCTAAGAACAACTTTCCAGCCATCCTTGGAAAAGTTCCAGGACGTGTGAGTGAAGTTGTTAAGGCTTTCCAGACTTGCCCATCCATGAGTTAAGTGCCACTGAATGACCTCAATCTATGTCATGAGTAGCAAAATCACTAAATGAAGTCTGCCTAAATTCTTTACTGAGATAGAAGTTACCAAGACTTACAATAAATAAATAAATAAATAAATATATATATATATATATATATGCAAAATTATAAAATGTATGATGTTTGGATTGGGATGGGTAGCAAGCAGAAGCTAGAGGTTCCTCAAGAAGATTATTTTTGAAAGATTTCATAAAACAATACAGACTGAAATATACAC
>NW_017732147.1:495344-500966 GCF_001890085.2 Hipposideros armiger | reverse complement strand
GGCAGAAAAATTGAAACTGTTCTAGGATTTGGGAGTTTGTGAAAAGCATTATAAGTGAAGAAGCAATTTATACTTTTTGTGAACAAATATGATAAACTATATATTTTCTCATTACCTTCTTTATTTTGATGCCCCAGCATTCACGGAGAGCACAGGGAGCTTTGCCCTTGATTAACATGTGCTATTTTAAGATGTCTGCTGCATTGGGTATGGATTTATGCAGCTCTCAACACCTTCTCCTTCAGCTCTGTGTGAAATAGTGAGGCAGCTGTCTGAGTGAAAATCTAGGGTCCGGAGTTAATGCATAGAGATGTGTATGGCACTCAAAGTGGGGGCAGTGGTGTTCATTTTTTTCACCTGCTCATTTAAATCCTGTAGCATTTGGACTGATGGAGAATTAAAGGCAGCTTGGCTTCTGAGTTGTGTATACCTCAAAGTTAGGGGTTTTAAGCTAGGTGGTAGGTTACCCAACGAGCAGGTAGGCAGTAAATCAAGTGTGCATATCATTTTGAAGTCAAGAAAAAATTCCCAGTCCAAAAGTAATGGCGTAAACACCTGGTTGGCAAATGAGCTTGGCCCTACATATTGAGGCAAAGTAGATGGTTCAAGGTCTGGGGGGGGGGCATTTGAGAAACAGAAAGGCAAGATCGTTGCAGGGCAAGCAGGGCAAGCAGGAGCATTAAAGAAAAGGGAGAGCAAGCCCCACAGTTAGAGACAGGAATCTACCTTAGACAGGGGAACCCCTGCCTGAAATGAGGGGCTGGAGGACAAGGGCGAGGGTGGCGTGCAGAGAGGAGAGAGCCTACCACACAGGAAGACTGTCAATGTATCTTTTTCAAAAGGGGCAGAGTCTATTACGGGCTGTCTGTCTGTTTATATCTAATTTATTCAAAATTTACTTATTGAGCATCTACCACCTGTCAATACCAGGTGCAGTTTTGAGGCACTGAGAATACAANAACTTTTTCTTTTTGAATGATCCAGTCCAGTGAGAAATATATCTGGTGACCCCAGATTTCATCAGGTGATTATATGCTTATCTTCTTTACTCCAGGGTCTTCCTTTTGCCATTTTAAACATATCACCTTTTTTGGGGATCACTAATGAAATGCCTATATCACTACTCCCAGTCAAACCACAGTTTGAACCTAAAATGTATCTTCCCCAAGATTGTCTGTACCTCATCCCCTTAGCCTTTGAACCTTTCGCCTCTGTGAGCACAGTGTAATATTTCAGTGCAGTCGATGACACGACCTGACCACAATATGTCAGAATGAACCCTGAACCCTCTTGCCAATGAGAAAACTACAGCAAGAGTCTTAAGTATCTGCAACCCAGCTCTTCTGGTTTTCAAACTAATGCCTTGCTCCCTGTTCTACCCTGCAGAGGTCTTACTTCTCAGAAGCCTACAAGTAATGGAGTCAGAGCATAGATGGTGGTGGCCATGCTCCTGAGCTATCCAGCATCAGGGCTGACGGGGAGGTGAGGAAAAGACAGAAAAGACACTGTACCCCTCAATGAGTTGCCAAAGCTTAGAAACAGAGAGAAGGGTGGAATCCATGTCCTAATTCTTCCCTCACAAGATACTTATGTGTGTTCCCATAGCTATGTAGACAAGGCTTCACAGAACTAGATGATGAAATAAAAACTGTTTGGAATAGTTTGGATGTAGGTTTTATATCAAAAATACTAAATTCCTTAAAGAGACTTTAGCCTTAGATAGGGGCCGGTGATTTGTAAAGTGCCATCCATCATGAAATCTGGACACCATCCATCTCTGGGGAGCCTTTGGCAAGTCTCACCCTGACCCTGTTGCTCTAAGCAGACTGTGCAATCAGCCAGCCAAGCTCCCCAGTACCCTGTGAGACCAGAATAAATATTAGCTGGATTTAGGACCTCTCAATAGTCCTCAGGTCCTACCTCTGTGCTCAGCTTACCTCATAGACAGCTGTTACTTTCTGCCAGCACAGGAATTTTCCCCCCTTTATCTGCTTTCCTTTGTTCTACTCCACACCCTAGGTTGTACCTGTCATAGAGAAGGGATAAATGATGCCCATTAAATGCTCCCTGTCCTGCTGAATCCAGCCTCCTCCTCACCTTTATCTTCCACAGACACTCAGCCCACCTGCACCTGCTTTGCTTCTGTGGTATTGGCATCTCATGGTGACACCAGCCTAATCCAGCTGATGACCCTTACATGCCTGTGGCTGTGGCGATATCAGCCTCCAGTATTGGCTTGTGGAGTTTGGGAACCCTAATTGGAAGGAGTTCATTATCATGTGGGAAGGAAGAATGAGTGGGAAAGAGTCAGGGGAGAAAGGACACACCAGAGGGAGAGAAGGAGGCATTGAACCTCTCAAATAATTTTAACACAGATCTTTTTAAATTTCTCATTGCCTGTCTCAGCCTTTCTAGGATCTTAAAACCTGGCATCAAACAGAAAACACTGTTCTCTTCAGCTCTCAATTTATCTGGGTTCAGTTCTAGATGAGTCAGCTCTGAATTGCCATTTACAATCTAATCATTCCATTGAAGCATTAAGCAAAGCACTACCCCACTAAGTCAATAGCCCCAATTACATTTCTATTTGTTTATTTGCCTTTGAGCAACATACAAAGCATGCTTATTAATTCCTCTCTCTCCTCTCAGGCCACACTTACACAGTAGTTTTCTGATCTGCTCCAGACCAGTTCTGACTCTCAGTTAATCTGACATGAAAAAATATCTAGGGTCCCCATCAATGTCTGGTATGAGCACTACACCCCCTCTGGAGTGGATGGCATTGAAAGGGGCACCTTTCAATGAAGCAGTGTCCAGACTAAGAAGTGCTGACAAAATATAATTCCCACTAATTCAAAAGACATCATATAATGGCTTTAACAAGTAATGCCTCCTAGACTTACAGCAATGTCTCATGGATTCAGCCCAGATAGCTTTAATGGCATTGTATTCCCTGCAGGGATCATCACCCCAGGAGTGTGAAGTCAGAGACCACTGAACAGGGTAACAGCTTTGTCCACCTCCCTGAAGTCTGAAAGAAAGCTGCTGCCTCCAACCTGGAAACACACCCTTCATACAGCTACTAAAGATGACTTTGCTCCTAGCCATTATGCAAACTTGCAAATCAACACCAAGAGTTGGATGACCTGCTCACATTTAACTTATGCCAGGACAGTGCATTCAGGAAAACTAATAAGGCTAGAAGAACCAATCAGTGCTTGTCAGCACAGCAAATGCCAGACACTATAAAAGCTATCTCATTGAATCCTTACCATCACCTTGGGATGTAAATAACATAACCCTCATGTTGCATAAATTAATGGAGGCTCACAGAGATTATATGTTACCCGAGTTCACACAGCTAGTAGGAGGCAATGCTATGATCTAAACTCAGGTCTATCAAAAAGTCAGTTTTCAGGGCCGGCTGAGTGGCTCAGTTGGTTAAGAGCTCGCTCAAGAGTTTGAGCTCTGAGCAACAGTGGTTTGAGTCAGCCCGAGCTGAGCAGCCGTGAGCTGCCAACAGGTGGCGGGATGGCTCAGCTAAAAACAAAACAAAACAAAACAAAAAGTCAGTTTTCTTTGCACAACTTTGGCTTGCATAGTGACTTAACAATGTGACATGATACACTGAATTATTGAAATGTATTACATTAGAATATTAATTTGTGCTGTGCTCCTAATAGTTTTTGTCCCCATCCAATCTGCCTATCCAGGCAAAGTCAGGCCCTTTTATAGTTATTCCATCCCTGAGAGTTTTCTCAAGACAGAAAGCAATAGCAGACTTTCATTAAGTACCATTCCTGCTCACTATAAAAGCCCATATCTATCAAAAAATTAGCTATGTGTAAATCACAAAGCAATCCCAAATATCTCCACTAGGGGGGAAGAGGGATATTTAAGAAAGCAAAGAGTAGCGGGAGAGAAGATTGAGGTTCACTAGAGAGCCATGGAGTTCTGTGGCAGTGAGTGCCCGTATGAGCTTCCTGCAGTGTCCCAGGAGTTGACAAATGTCCAAGGGAGTTGTATGAAGTACGAGACACTACTTCGGCAACAGGTTTTCCAGCCTGCCAAAGATCCCAGGCACTGGAACAGGTGCCCTAGAGCTCCCATTCCTGAAGAGTCCACATAGACTGAGACATCTAGTATCTTAATGAAACCAGGTAAAACTGATGATCAGTGGCCAGAAGTTCCTGCCCAGTGCGTTGGCACAACATACCCTATGGGAACTTAGCCCAGTTTGGAGGAATCATGAAAACAAATGATGTTGAAATTCTTATCAGCCAAGTTGGAGGGGACTGAGAGCAGAAACTAAAGTGATTTAAAGGAACAAAAAATGCTAAGTTTCTTGTTACCTTAGTGCAAGGTTCATATCTACTAACTTAATATTGATGGAAGCACCTTATATGTGTTAGCTCAGCCTAACACTGTGCTATTCTAGAGCACTTTTACATTATTTCAGTTGATGTTCCTTTACTAAACTCTAAATGGATGAAGAAATTTGCTTGTTTTAGACCCAGATATTTTGACTCCATATTTCATGCTTTTCATGCTAAGATAGGCGGATGAGGAAGCCACCAAGTGAGTTTCGCTGATGAGGGTAGAGTTGTGCCTGAGCTTGTGGGAAGGCAGGTAAAGGGCTACAGTGTGAGCTAGGGCTGAGAGTGTGTTTATTAGTCAGGGTTCTCCAGAGAAACAGAACCTATATTTTATATATATATATATATATATATATATATATATATATATATATATATATAGAGAGAGAGAGAGAGAGAGAGAGAGAGAGAGAAATTAGAGAGCACCAAAAAAATGTATACACATCTTAAGAAATGAAAAAAAACTACTAAAATTTTAATACTCAATATATATTGATAACAAAAGGTAAATACAGTCACATTTGACTTCTGCAATTACAAGAGGTGCTCAAAGTGGTTACTAACAGCATCCAGACACTTCTGATTATGGTGAACTACTGCTTGAGCAACGTTGACCAAAGTTGTATACATTTTGTGGCACCCCCAGTACATATATATATATATATATATATATATATATATATATATATATATAGAGAGAGAGAGAGAGAGAGAGAGAGAGAGAGAGAGGTTAATTTAATATAAGGAATTGTCTTGCATGATTATAGAGGATGAGAAGTCCCAAGATCTGTAGTTAGCAAGCTGGAGACCCAAGAAAGATGATGGTGTAGTTCTAGTCTAAGTCTGAAAGCCTGAGAAATAGTAAAGCTGATGGTATAGTTTCAGTTCAAAGGCTGGCAGTTTCAACATCCAAAAGGTACTAATGTTTCAATTTAAGTGTAAAGGCAGGAAAAGATGGAATTCTCACCTCAAGGCAATGAGGCAGGAGGAGTTTCCTCTTAGTTGTTGGAGTATCAGACTTCTTTTTTCTTTTTGGCTTCAACTGGCTGGATGAGGTCCACCCACATAAGGGAGGGCAATCTGCTTTACTTAGCTTCCCAATTCAAGTGTTAACCTTTTCCAAAAGCACTCTCACAGACCCAAAATAATGTTTGACTAGCTATATGGGGGCCCCATGGACCAGTCAAGTTGGCACACAGAAATAAACATCACAGGGTAGAATCTGCAGCATTTCATACCACCCTAG
>NW_017732147.1:487667-490877 GCF_001890085.2 Hipposideros armiger | reverse complement strand
TGACACTTCAAGCAAATGGTATTCAGAGAAAAGCAGGTGTATTCATACTTATATCAGATGAAACAGACTTCAGGAAAGATGGAAGGCAGAGGATGAACTTTTATTGGAAGCAGAATGAAAGGAAACCCTTGCTATATAGTGGTAAAGTTTGAAAATGTTTTCCCTACAGTAATGTGGAACAAAGAATGTGACTCTAATGAACTGGTGAATTTAGCTAAAAAGATTTCTAGGCAGAATGGCAAAAGTGCCAACTGATTTCTCAAAGCAGCACATACCAAGATATGGATGATGGAAAATGTAGTAAAAAGTTTTCAAGCAAAATTTAGAGGAAAAAATAAAAGATCCAGGACGTGCTAGATTCTATAATAGAACTGTTTGCCATTCTCAGCCTCTCTAGAGAAAAAAGGCTCAAAAAATAAGAATAGCTTCAAAGTCAGGATCACCTCAAAGGTAAGCTTATAAGATCTTTTGTTGAGACTTCAGAAATATTTAGGGCCATGTCTTATAGATGCTCTAAGAGTGTCAAGGTTGTTAGTCTACAGAACACTCTCTCTCAGTCCAAGCCAGAAATATGTGGTCTTGAAGAGGTTTGTGAGTGTGACTTTTGCTAATGGACAACAATATACTTATATGAAAGAAGATCACAGAAGCACAGAAAGTTTTTTAAAGGATTGTATTAATAACACTATCATCATCTTAGACTAAACGAAACTGACACTATTTAAAATGAAGAGTGTTATGGGCCTATGACTTTGTGAGGGCAAGAAGCAAGCTGAGAAATTTGTCCAGCTGTAAATACAGCCCATTTTTTATAAAGGGAAGGATAGAGGGCAAGAACAAGATTAAAGAGGGCAAAGCCATAAGGGTCATTCCCAGAAAGCAGAACTAGGTCTTAATTAAGGAATTAGTAGCATGTGCCTAATTGGATCTCAGAATTGCTGACTCTTACATTCTCTCCCTTTCTGAACTGGAGTATCTATTGTGGTTATCCTATGCCTATGTCTGCTCCACCACTGTCTATTGGGTGTGAGGGGGACAGATAACTTGTCTGTTTAGTATTTAGGTCTTTAGATTGAGAAAAACTCTATTTAAAGAAGTAGTTCAAGGGCCTCATCTGCCCCTGGTTTTGATTCAGATAATTATATCTGGATTTAGATAATTATATGCTTCCTCTCACATAGTGATATCCAGGCAGTTCTATCATAGTGCCAGATACAAGTGAAACCATCTTGGACCCTCCAGACTTGCCCATCTCCCAGGCAAGAACCACTAAATGACCTCAGTGAACACCACAAAAAATAGAAGAATAACACAATTGAACCTTGTATAAACTCCTAAGCCACAAAAGTACATTATAAGTTGATTATTTTAAGTCACTAATTTTTGGGGTACTTTGTAACACAACAATGAAAAGCCATTACACAAGGCTTATATATGTGCTATATTTCATTAAGACTTTTTTCATCCTGTTATGGGAGTCTCGGTTCTTTTTGCCAACACAGTGAAGAATCAAAGGTCAGCAAGCTGATTAATATGCAAGCAGGGTTTATTAGTTATACATTCTCAGGGAAGAAAACGGGCCTAGNACACACACACACACCTAGGGAAGACACATGTCCAGAAAAGACCTGTAGAGACAAGTCTTCATTCAGACAGAACCCAGAGCACAGAACAAGCCCTAATAACTAGTAAAGGTCTTCTGCTGCACGAAGCCAGACTACCAGTTTTCAACGTAAGACCATAAGACATACAAAGAAATAGGAAAGCATGACCTATTCAAAGGAAAAAATTAATCTCCAGTAACCACCCCTGATGACACACAGGCATCAAAGTTGTTTACAACAAGAGACTACAATAGCTGTATTAAATGTGCTAAAAGAATTAAGGAAAAATACAAAAACAAACTAAAGAAAATCAGAAAAACAATATATAAACAAAATGAGAATATCAATGAAGAAATGTAAATTGTTACAAAGAACCAAACAAAAATTCTGGAGCTGAAAAATAAATTAACTAAAATCAAAATATCTCTAGACTGGTTAAATAAAAAACTTGAACAGGCAGAACAAAGAATCAGCAAACTTAAATACAGGTCGTTTGAAATTATCAAGCCTGAGGCGCAAAAAAAAAAAAAATACTAAAGAGAATCTAAGTGATTAATGGGACACAATCAAATGAACCATATATCATTATGAAAGTTCCAGAGAAGAAACAGAAAGGAATAAAGATTATTTGAAGAAATAATGGCTCAAAACTTCCCAAATTTGAGGAAAGGCATGTACCTACAAATCCAAGAAGCTCTAAGAAACTTATGTAAGAAAAACTCAAAGCGACCCATACTAAAACACATTATAATTAAACTGTCCAAAGCAAGAGACAAAGAAAGAATCTTGAAAGCAACAAGAGAAAAGTGATTCATCATTTAAGGGGGAGCCTCACTAAGAGAAATAAACAGATTTTTCAGCAGACGTTATGCAAGCCAGAAGACAGTGGGATAATACATTTAATGTGCTCGGGGGAAAAAAAAAAAAAGAACTGTCAACTGAGAATTCTATATATGTCAAAACTGTCTTTCAAAAATGACTGTGAAATCAATACATACACAGAGAAATAAAAGATAAAGGAGTTTATTACCACTAGGCCTGTTTTACAAGTGCTAAATACAAATACAAATTGAAATGAGAGGATGACAGACAGTAATTCAAAGCCATATAAAAATATAAGGTATTTTCTAGTAAAGGTAAATACATGGACAAATATAAAAAATAGTGTAATTTTAGTTCATAACTCTTTTTAATCTTCTATAGGATTTAAAAGACAAAAATATAAAATAATTATAAATCTATGATAATGGGTACACACTACATAAAGATGGAATTGTGATATCAAAAAACCACAATGTGGAGGATTAAATTATATTATACAGGGGTAGAGTTTTGTAGCATTTTGATTTAAGTTCAAACAGTTTAAAATTGAATTGGTTTTTTTTTTCTTGTTGAGTTGTATGAGTGCCTTAAATATTTTGGATATTAGCCTCTTATTGGAGGTGCTGTTTGCAAATATCTTCTCTCATTCAGTTGGTTGCCTCTTAATTTTGTTGATGGTCTCTTTTGTTGTGCAGAAGCTTTTTAGTTTGATATAGTCCCATTCATTTATTTTAGCTTTTACTTCCCTTGCCTTTGAGGTCAAATTCATAAAGTCCTCTTTGAA
>NW_017732147.1:479324-482642 GCF_001890085.2 Hipposideros armiger | reverse complement strand
CTGTGAGATATAGCAGGGAGGAGCAGGAGGACATGGCAGCTGCATGCCATGTTTGGGAAGTTTTGATAATGTAATTTATTTATTCAACAAGCACTTTTTAAGCACCACGCTCAGTGTATGGCATACAACTCTGCTGGAGCTTGCATCCTGGCTGGGAAACAGCCTCATCTGCATAGAGAGTGTTTCAGGAGAACCCCAAGAGAAGAAGCATTCAGATGATCAGACAACCCTGGTTATGGTGGCGGTCTGCATCATGAGAAGGAGTTTGGAATTTATCCTGGAAGCACTGGGAGTCACTGAAATATTTTAAGTAGAGAGGTGATAACCAGAGTAAGAAATTATGAGCTTCTGGGGTGAAGAGAGAAAGTGAAGGACTCCGGAGATATTTCTGCCTTATTCATTTGCACATGTACCATACCCAGTCACTTTCCTCCTTTCTCTCCATTGATTACAGCCTCATGACATCCAAACAGAAACAGGAGAGTGAAGATACCAAGGCTCTCTTCCTGTCTTACCAAGTGCTCCCCCACTCTCATTGTGAATGAGTGGAACAGAGTGAACCAGCTTCTAGGAGGCTCAGACTTGGGTCCTCTGCCCTCTGAGGAACATGTGATCTTACCTGCAGAGCTACCTGCAGGCAGCTCAAGACCCAAGGAACAGTCTCTTAGCCCAGCCTGGCAAGGCCTCCTCTGCCCTTGTCACCACATAGAATGAATGAAGATCTTGATTCTATATATTATGTTGATCTCCAGGTTTTATGACCATAATCAGAAAGAAACTAAAGCAGTGCATATCAGTTTGTGGTTGAAGTTGTGAGAGATACACTCTAGGGCATTTCTTAAGGCAATACATGAGTCAGGGTAATTTCTACCACAGTCAAATTACAAAGTCTCAGTAGATTAACACAACAAAAATAACATGCTTTTCACTCATGCAAATTGTGACGTGATTTGGACAGCTTTCTTCTTCTCCAGAGAATCTCTTTTCTTCTCCTTGACATTACTCAAAGACTGAGGCTGTTTCAACAGTGGCTCACTCTCCTCAATATGTGGCCTCTGCAGTCATAAAAGGGAAATAGAATGGAGGTGGCACTCCAGTTTTAACTGCTTCAACCTTCATGTGAGGCTTACAACCATAGTCCATTGACCAAAGTGAGTCACATGGCACCAGCCTAACCATAAGATAGACTAGAAAAATTAAAGAAACATAAAATAGTCTATAAAATTGAGCTGTCTTTGAAATGGGGTGAACCAAAATTCTAGTGCTGCAAAGTAGACAAAGTAAAGAACTGACTGACTCACTGCCTAAGGCCCTCTGAGAATCTATTGTAAGCCCTCCATTACTGCCTGGTATTTCAGCCTTGTTCTGGGCTTTGGGATCATTGTTTTTCCCATCAGAAGATTTAAGAAGCTTCAGGTTATGACCTAGTAACTATGCATAAATTAGTTCTTAATTTTTTTTTCTTTTCTTTTTTTTTTAGAACTTGTTTGGTTGAAAAATAAATATTGGCTAACTAAGCAAATTAATGTTATTACTGGTTTTGCATTTTCCTTGACCCCTTGTTTAATTTTATAAATTTTGTTCTTGGTCACTTGAGTGTCTATCATAGTACCAGGACCACAGCTATTCTTAGCTCCTCTGCAGTTTTTTCATATCCCCCTTTAATAAAACCAAGCTTCTTTGACTATGTCTCTAACACTTTCCAACTGATTTCTTTGATATTAACCCCCATGCATATAGTATAAACCTCTCTGCTCCCAATTTTTACACTCGTCTATGAGAAAGAGGTATATAATCAAGATCACTGATCACACCATGATTAATAGTGTGAGGAGAGCCAGTATACATAAAAAGGAGTCGCTATCTCCTGTCCCTTTTTTCTCTTCCCTAAAGAACAGTTTTTCAACTTCTTTGTTTTCAATCTTACCTTCATATATTCAGGTACCATTCCAGCTGCTAAGATGACAGTGGAGAAATAAAACAGAATAAGACCTACTTTCATGGAGGTTTCAGTCTAGCAGAAGAGATGAACAATAAACAACAAAATTTAAAATTGGTTCCATATTGTGATAACTGTTGCAAAGGAAATAAACAGAGGTGGTCAGAGAAATAAATTAAGTAGAGAAATGAAAAACACTTCACTAAGAAAAGATCTTTAAGGGGCCGGCCGAGTGGCTTAGTTGGTTNGAGAGAGAGAGAGAGAGAGAGAGAGAGAGAGAGAGAGAGAGATGATAAGATGCCCCAGTCACAGGGACAGGGAGTAACAATGCACATAGCAGAGGGCAGTTTCTTCAACTAGAATATAAACCTTTCATCAGAAATCAACTGCTCCTTGGTGATGGCAGTTTGATTGGCAGAGGATGGGGGTGGAGAGAAAAAGAAAAAGGAGAGGTTGTGCAGAGCTGCAGAGAGAGGACACCCACACACACCTGTGTTCCTTTAGCACGTGCATATTTGCTTGGCATGGACTTGACCACTGCCTCCAACACCTGATCTGTCCTGGTAATAGCAGAGATGGATGGCGCATTCTTCACTGCTATGATGGCTTTTCAGTAAATAAATTCATATGCTTCCCTGGAAAACTTTTTTCTAATGACTCTGGAACAGGAAAAATTTCCACTCAGTGAATACACCCAGAAATACAGATTGCACTCAGAGTAAATAAAAAAACTACCTCAGCTCCTGGTGTGATGCACTTTTATGTACATCTAGATTTGTTTCTTGTAGTTTATTTGCCAAAGAAGGAATATAGTGACAAAACTTGATTTCATTAGCATCTCTTTGTACATGTAGCAAGTCTGGTTCCCATTATGTATAAATGAATATGATAGGTATGCACAAAAGAGCAAGTAAGAAAAACTTAAAAGTTGGAGGTGGGGGAGGTAGGCCGGTGGAATGCAGTGAGCATGGGCTGGAGCTCAATCAAGCATCCTGTGCTGGTACCACTCTCACTGAGTAACTTTAGACAGCCATGCAACCTGCTGGACTCCAGTTTCTTAAAGATAAAATGATGAGAGTCTATCAACAATAGAACAAAAAAATGTGGTGTTTTTACCAAAAGGGGACTAAACTGCAATGAGCAGGAACAATCCACAACTACACACAACCATATGAATGAATGTCACAAACATAATTGTAAAGGTTAAAAGCCAGACATAAACAAATCAATTAATATGAAGTACATAATGGACAAAACTAAAATATATTAGACATATTAGTTACCCTTAGGGTATACCCTTAGGGTATAACTAGAAAAAAACTCAAGGTTTTTGGTGTCTTGATCTGAGTGCTGATTATATGGGTGTGTTCAGCTTATAA
>NW_017732147.1:368557-474017 GCF_001890085.2 Hipposideros armiger | reverse complement strand
GGGGAAGTAAAACAAGATGAAATCGAGAGCACCTGGCAGGAACTGATAACATAGTCTGATGTTAACACTGTGGGCTCTGTTGCCAGATTTTCTAGCTTCCAATCTTATCTCCACTGTTTAATATTTGTATAATCTTGAGGAAATTTAGCCTCTTGTGTCTCAGTTTCATCATCTGGGAAAAAATGGGAATAGAATATAACAATGCCTTCCTCATAAGTTTGTTGAGATAATAACTTTGACAGTAGGTATGCAGTGGCTGATGCATAGAAAAGATTCCATCAATATTATCTATTTTTTGTAAGAGAGACAAAGTATTTTCCTCTGTTTTGTTAGGATGGAGAAGATAAATAAAATGCAAAAAGAAATGATGGGCTTTTTTTGGGGGGGGAGAGTGGACTTTGAGGGAGTTTCTGTCTTATGTTTTCTCTTTTCCAAATGAGGTATGAAGAGAGGCAATATCCTAACCCTAGAAGTGAGGGCACCCTGAGAATATGAATTAAGTGCAAAATATATTTATAGTCAGCAAAGGGAGTGGTAGAGTGAGTTTATTCGAGAAACGTGGTCGCTCCCTGCCCATACTGAGGCAAGGGGTCACGAATATAAAGTGATATGGGTCAGCCTGTAGGGTTATTTTCTTCAGTAAAGTTCTATTATGCCCATGTTAGACAGGAATAAAGTAGATATTGAGTTCTTCTGGGTTCAAGTTTAGGAAAATACTCACAGAGAAGTGAGAAAAATTAACTTATATTTAAGGATGCAATTATAATAATGACCCGTGGATTTATAATAAGAAATAAGAGAGGCATACAAAAGGTCCTGGGTGGATAGAGTAGTGGAGTCAATTAGAGGTCTTAATGAGGGTGAAGAATGGATTCAGTCAGGATACTTGAGCAAGTCTGCTAGCAGGATAAGAGGTTGAGGTCAGGGTGGGCTATTTGAATTAATTTTCATGTGGTTCTTGAATATGACAAGTTCCAGTGCAAGACCATACGAGTGGTGTCTGCAACAGAGAGGAGGAAGGTCACTTGAAATAGGAAGGTTATGGCCTGAGAGGTTCGGGTGGGGAAAACATGTGGGCATAAGGTCTGCAAGGATGATGGCAGGGTTAAGTGTGGGGACAGAGAACATGAGTCCATAAGTGGTAAGGAGAGACTAGATGTCAGTAAACGACAGCAAAACACAGTGCATCTCCAACAGGGGGAGCTTCCAAGTGTCAGCAGTGTGTGTGTGAAGTGGGGGAGAGTGGGGAGGCAAATACTAAAGGCCCCACAATAATTCTATCCCTCTCCCACTGCTCCCCAGCCTCTACCTTTCCTACACAGCCTCATTTGTGCTTTGTTTTTATTGCACTTAATATGCAAGTTCCACGAACTTCAGGAAACATTCTCAATTAATAAAATGTAAATGTATTCAGCTTGCTGTCTCATTTTACAAATGTAATTTTCCTATTGATGTTTAATTGCCTTAAAATTTTTGCAAGGTTAAAAGGAAACTATCTCTTCAACATTAGGCATTAAATTATGTATCACCAATTAATTTACTAAATTTATTTGAGCTTTATGACTTTTTTTTAATTGGTTGTTTGAAAGCAAAATTCCAGTTCTTAAAGGATCATATATTCTTAGCTCAAAATTTCTCCAGAAAGCTGGTCTGATATTTTGAAGACCCTGGGTCCCTTTTGACCAAATAATGACTTGAGCCACAATGTGGAATCAACGAAAGGAAGCATTTTCTTCAGTGGAAGATTTTGAGAAACCCAGAATTGAATTCTCAAGGCCACTGGGGCATTGCTACCTTGGCAGAAGAGCATCTTATTTGCTTGCATTTTGGATGCCAGTGCACTAAATATGGTCTAGTATATTTAGACTGGAAATTAAAAATTAAAAAAAGGTCAAACATCCCTACCTTACACAAAGGCATTAAAGTACAAGCTCACAGAGGTGAAGAAATAGCAGCTTAGTGTTTAACCTTCTTATCTCAAGTGTCTAAGACATAGGAATAATATTTACAATTTCTTGAGTATTTTATGTGCAGAGCACCGTGTAAGCACTTTACATATCTATTATTATTATCTTCACAGATATATGAATATACAGAGAATGCCAAAAATTGTATACATATTTTAAGAAAGAAAAACTGTATTAAAATTGTAATACTCAATATACACCTATAACAAAAGATGAGTACAAGTCATATGTATACATTTTTGGGGCACCCCCGGTATATGCCCTTAATATGTATTTTATAGATTAGCTAGATAGATAGATAGATGATAGATGATAGATAGATAGATAGATAGATAGATAGATAGATAGATGCTAAATCGATCTCCACTTTTAACCCTTCCACCAACCCTCTGAGGTAGGTGTTATAATTGTTCCCATTTTAGAGATTAGAAAACTGAAGGCAAAAGAAAGAGTAATTGTATCCATAAAACCAAACTAAAATGAAGTCACTTATGTCAGAGGCAAAATGGAAATTGTCAACACAGGTGTATGAAGGCACTTAACTTAACCTTACAGGAATTTACAGCTCTTCTCAGAAATCAGCAGAGGACACCAGACAATACCCTAACACTGTCTATTCACACAATCTCTGAACTTCCTTGTTCCCCTTACTCAGCTACTCTGATCCGAATAAGAAGAAAGATCACTAGGCAACCAATCAACTGAAAAAGTCAAATACCTTCTGCATTAAGCTATATAAATTTTTAGTCTGAGCAACTTGGAACCATAGCCTTTAGTTTCCCAGCTTACAGGTCAAAAGCCTTGCAATAAACTCATCTCTCTGCTTTGTTTTATTCAGTGTGCAGAGATTGTTTTTTGACAATTCAAAGCACACAGCTTATAAAAAGGGGCAGAGCCAGACTTGATGTACCCAAGCTATTTGACCCTAAGAATGAAGTAATTTGGGTTTGAACTTAAGCCTTCTTGTTCCAAACACAACACTGAAATACTAAACTGAGTGTTCAAGGAAGATTTGAGGTGCAGCGGTATAGTGACCACACCATAGACATTTCTTGAAGTACCTGCCTGGTGACATTCTTATTGGAAGGAAAGGGCAGGCTCCTTAGGCTTGTGGCTCGGACTCTGATTCAGAGGGAGGGGTAGGGTCTTATCTGTGTCCTTTGGTGATGAGCCCATGGCAAAGCCACCTGACATTAAATTACCAACCTCTTACCCAAACAGCCACCCAAATAAAAACACTAATTGCACTTTGGTTGATCCCTAAAATTGTCAAACAGACTCTTGGGCTCAGTCTTGATAAATGTTCCTGCTCTGGCCCATTCAGAAGCAATAAATATAATGTGTCTGGCTGCAGCCCCAGTCTGCGTAGCCAGCCCTGCATTGCACATGAGCTCAGCTTTTGCTTCCAGCTGGGAGTTAATGGATCCTACGAGGAAATGAGCACTTCCTCCTGAGATCACTGAGGAAGTTTCTCTCTAAGCCCAGTGGATTTCAGAATGTATGGGAGTTCTCATTGGGACTGGGTCTTTCAGGTGCCCTACTACGTTTTACAAGGTCAGACAATTAAGTTTGCGAACTCGTCCTAGAAAAAGTGCAAATATCCCACTGCTGAATATCACTATGGTCACCTTCGAAGTACTCCCCTTGGGAAGCTGTGCACCAACACCAGTGCCTAGTCCACCTTTCAAAGCAATTTTGAAACTCTTTTTCTGAAATGGCCATCAGAGCTGTCATTGTATTACCCTTGATGTCCTGAATGTCATCAACATGTCTTCCTTTCAATATTTCCTTTATCTTTGGGTAAAGAAAGAAGTCATTGGGGTCCAGATCAGGTGAGTAGGGAGGGTGTTCCAATACAGTTATTTCTTTACTGCCTAAAAATTCCCTCACAGACAGTGCCATGTGAGCTGGTAAATTGTCATGATGCAAGAGCTATGAATTGTTTGTGAAAAGTTCAGGTCATCTAACTTTTTCACAGCCTTTTCAGCACTTCCAAATAGTAAACTTGCTTAACTGTTTGTCCAGTTGGTACAAATTCATAATGAATAATCCCTCTGATATCAAAAAAGTTAGCAACATCGTTGCAACAAGTTCATGAACTTAATTGTCAGACCTCATACCTCTACCTTTCTTCTCCCCTTTATCAGTGTTGTATTCTTGTCTGGAAAACCCTCCTACTCCACAATGTAATTCACTCAGCCCCTGTGTTGCTCTCTGAGAGTTCTTCAAGTCTTCCTTTTTTCCTCAAAAGTTTTTATGTCCAAGAGACTGAGGAGGCTGCATGCACACCTCCTTTCCCCTTTGTCACTTGTCTGAATACTTGGCTCTTTTCTGCTTTCCCTCCTCCTCGTCCTCACCATGTGAGGAAATTGCCCTGAGATCTGTTATTACAGTCTCCTCATGTTTGTCTCTGTTTGTTCCTGCTGCCCCATTGGTTTCTAGATAACCCCTGCTGCAATGACAGCTTTTTTTCAGCATTGTCACCCTGGATAGTCAGATCTCCAGTGTCCAGAACACAATGCTCTCACTACAGAATGGGGGCTGCACAGAAACAGACTGTATCCAGAAGGAATGAGATACAAGCATATCAATGAGATCAAGCATTCAGCTTAGTCATTATCAGATCCAGCCAACCCCATGGGGTCAGGTCCTTATCCCTTGAGGAAAAGCAACAGATTCTATTTGTTGCCATCTTCAATCCACTAAGCATTGTTGAAAAGGCAGTTTTGTAAGCTATTACTTTACACTCCTAAACAAAAACTTTTAACAATAAGAAATTAGTGGTGTGGCTATTATGTGATAAGTATTTTTTATCATTTAATTTAAAACACATAATTTTGTGAAGTAGGTGCTACTCTTGCCTCCGTTTTGAGTTGAAGAAACTGAGGATCAGATAGGTTAAGTAACTTTGACAGTGTCACAAATTTAATAAGTGGTAGATGTGGGTTGTGAATCCAGGTACTCTGAACTTGTTTCTTGACCACAGCTCTCTATGACTTTTCAGTCATGTGTTTGCACATACTGCATGGAAGGAATTATATAAGATATTTAATCAATCTGTGTCATCTATGTATATGCGTACCACAAACACACACACACACACACACACACACACACACACACACTCGTATGTGCCTGTGTGTAAAGCAAGTTATAAAATAATGTGCATACATATAGTTAGAGAGGTGTATGTAATTCTTATAGGTCATTGTCAATCTCTCATAAAGAGAGACTGCTTTTCCTTCTAGTGACCATACATCAGATCTCAGAGATGATTCTGATTATCCCCACATCAGTAAGTTCCCCATATTGCTGGGACCAGAGGAAAGATTAATGCGATTGGTCAAGCAGCAGTCATCTACCCAACTGTGGGCATGGATAAGCTTGGGATAGCCCTACTCACCCACTTATGATGGGGCATGGAAATTCTCTAAAATAGCAATGTTTATAATGTACTTTGACCTTTTACTTGAAACATTCTTGCTACCTTTTTTTCCAAAGGTTCCTTCCACAAACCACCTGCCCTAGTGGGAAGCTTCCAGACTCTCACACAAATTCCCCTTATCAAATTTCATTTTGCTAACTGTATGTCTTTATTGATACTGTTTCTTTGGCTGATTATTTTCCTGTCTCTCCTTTACCTATCCAAATTCTACTGATACTTCAAAGCACAATTCAACTTCCACCTTACTCATGGGATCTGATGATCATTGGTGCATTCATTTATTCTAAAATATTTGTGTGTTAGTTGTCATTCTAAACTGGGTTCCAGGGGTGAAAGTAGATCCCAAATAATTCAGTCCCTATCTTTACTGAATTTATATTCTGATGGGACATGTCTATGAACAAGTGAACAAATACATTTTTTTTAAAAAACCCACAATATTTCACCTTCAGACAAATGCCATAAAGAAAAATAAACAAGAAAGGTAGTTATTGTGCAAGGGATGGCCTTTACAGAGAAGGTGATATTTGAGCTGAAACCTAGAATATGTGAATAAATCAAATCTGTAATGAGCAGAGAAGGAGAGTTCCAAGTAGCAAGAATAGCATCTTCCAATTCCCTGAGGAACAGCAGGACTGGTGTGGCGAGAGCCTGGTGAGGGAGAAAACAGAAATGAGAATGAGGACAGAGATAATGGGAGGTCAGATCATGTAGGGCCTATAGGTCATGTCCAGGCTTTTGATGTTATTCTCACTGTAACAGAATGCAGATAGAATATAACCTGATGTAGTCACAATGTGGCCTCAGGGATAGAAAAAGACAGTCTGAGGAATATAATCAATAATGTCGTAAATATTTCTTAGGGGACCAGATGGACTCATGTTCTGTTGGGGAGACCACTTCATAGTCGGTGTAGAGGCCTGACCACTGCACTATATGTCTGAAGCTGATGTTGAATAATAATGTATGTCAACTATAATTATATGTACATATAGTCACGGGACATGGAGTAGAGAGTGGGAATGGAATCAATGGAATTGTAATAGATAAGCATGATATCAGGGGTGGGAGGGCAATACATGGGGGGAGGGGGTTGTTACTTTGTGAGGGTGAAAAGGATAACTACTGCATTGTTCTGTACACCTGAAACTAACAATAAAAATAAAAAAAAAGAATATAACCTGATGTAAATTTTTAATGGATTACTTCAGCTAATTTAGAAGAATAAATTTTAAGGCAGCAAATGTAGAATCATAGATACTAATTATCAGGCTACTGAAGAAACACAGGAGAAAGGTGACTGCTTCGATCACAGTAATGGCATTCCTGGGATAACCCCACTTCATCATATTATATTATATTATTATTATTATTATTATTATTATTATTATTATTATTATTAAGTGTTTTTGGTATCTATTCACTAATTTTTGAGGAGTTTTGCTTCTATGTTCATGAGAGATATTTGCATTTTTCTTTTCTTGTAAAATATTTGGGAACTTCTGGTATTAGAATTATGCTGGCCTCATAAAATGAGTTAGAAAGCATTCTGTCACCTATTTTTTAGAAAAGGTTTGTATAACACTGACATTATTTCTTGCTTAAATCTTTGGTAGTTTACCAATGAAATCATGAGTCTGAAATTTAGTTTTTGTGAAGACTTTTTATTAAAAATTTAATTTCTTAAACCAGGCAAATATTTGGATTTTTCCTTCTTGAAACAGTCTTGAAAATTCGTGTTTTTCAATAAATTTGTCCATGTAAAATAAGTTAGCAAAGTTATTGAAAAACCATTGTTGTTATTCTTCTTCTTTGTTGTCATATTATTATTATTATTATTATGCTATTATATTATTATTCTATATGTAAGGTTATATAGTGATATCCCCACTTTTATGTTGATAATCTATATTCTGTTTTTTTAATTAATCTTACCAAGGGTTTATCAAATGTATTATTCTTTTTTAAAAAAGGTGAAATGAACATAACATAAATTAATCATTTTAAAGTATAGAATTCAGTGGCATTTAGTGCATTCACAGTGTTGTACAATCACTCTACTCTGTGGTTTCAAAACTTTTTGAACACCCCATACTCATTTAGTAATTACACCTCACTTGTCCCTCCCCCATCTTCATGCAACCACTAATCTACTTTCTCTTTCTAAGAGTTTTACTATTCGGGATATTTCATATAAAAGAAGTTATTCAATATGTGATTTTTATGTCTGGCTTCTTTCACTTACTATGTTGTTTTCAAGGTTTGTATTTCTGTGCTCTGACTGTCATAACAAAATACCACATATGGCTGAAACAACAGAAATTTATTTTCACACAGTTCTGGAAGCCAGAAGCCCAAAATCAATGTGCCAGTATGGTTGGTTTCCGGTGAAAATTCTCTTCCTGGCTTGCAGACAGACACCTTTTCAGTATGTCTTCACATAATCTTTCTTCATTGTGTACTCATGGAGCAAAAGAGGAGGGTGGGGTGAGCTCTTAGGTGTCTCTTCTGATAAGGACATTAATTAGATGAAGACTCTACCTATTATAAGGTTAAATGACTTCATTTAACAATAAAAGTACTTCCTTAGCCGCCCCTTCTCCAAATACAGACTCACTAAGGGTTTGGGTTTCAACGCTGAATTTTGGGAGGACACAAACATTCAGTCCATAACAAGGTCCTCCCATGTTGCAGTACTTCATTCTCTCACATTTGGTACCAAATCTATGAATCCATTGCTAAGTCTGAGGTCATGACAATTTACCCCTGTGTTTTCTTCTAATAGTTTTAAAACTCTAGCTTTTATCTGCTTTTTTTTTTTTCAATTTTGAGTTAATTTTTGTATATTGAGTGAGGTAGAGGTTTAATTTGCTTCTTTGCTCATGTGGTTCTCCAGTTGTGCTAGAACCATTTATTGAAGAGACTGTGCTTTCCTCATTAAATGGTCTTGGCACCATTGTCAAAAATCAATTAGCCATAAATGTTTACATTTCTGGACTCTCAATTATATTCCATATATATATTCAATCCTTATGCCATTACCACACTGTTTTGATGACAGCAGATTTCTAGTAAATTTTGAAATTGGAAAGTATGAGTCCTCCAAATTTGTTTGACTTTTCACTACTGTTTTACCTATTCAGGGGTGCTTGCAATCCCATATTAATTTTAGTATTGACTTTTCTATTTTCAAAGAATTAACTCAACATTGGAAGTTTTCTCTCTTTTTTTGTTCTGTATTTCATTGATTTCTGATTGTTATTATTTATTTGCTACTTTAGATTTAACTTGCTTTTATTTTTCTGTCTGTTGGTGAAAATGTAGTTTATCAACTTTAAACCTTTCTCCTTTTCTAATGTAGTATTTTAAAGTCATAAATCTTCTTCTACATGTGTTCAGAAACATCTCAAACATTTTGATATGCTGTAGATTCAAATATCGTTTCATTCAAAATATTTTCTCATTTTCTTTGTGATTGTGATTATTTGATCCATGGTTTATATCAAAGTAGACTATACAATTTTTACAAATTTAAAATTTTTCTGGATATTTTATTGTTATTGATATCTAATTAAATTCAATTATAGTCAGAGAACACATTCTACAATATTTTAATTTTGGAAACTTATTGATACTTATTTTATGGCCCAGCATAAAGTCAGTATACATGATCTCCCAATGTGCCATTTAAAATAATGTTCATTCCTCAGTTGTAGGAATATTGTTCTGTATTTATCAAATATGTGAGGTTGGTTAATAATGTTCAAATGGCCTATATTCTTATTTATTTTTGTCTGATTGTTTTATCAATTATTGACAGAGGGTTTGCTAAAATCTCCAACTATGATTATAGACTTTTCTAATTCTTTTCTAAGATCTGTCAATTTTTTCTTCATTTATTTTGAGTTTGTAGAGAAAGCCTTAGGTAAAAAAAGAAGAGAAGATGATTTTGTGTTCAAAGTGGGACTCTGTCCGTATGTAGCAGTCTACCACAAAAGTTGGCCAAGGGGATATTTCTATGTTTAAATAGTTTTGAGTTCAAATACTAAGACCTTTTTTTAAAAAAAATTGGGGAATTGGGAGAGGGGAATAGTGTTGGGAAATTAGGGAGGGGGACCAGCCAGGTTGTTGTTTTTCAATCTTAGTTGTGAAGGGCACCAGTCGCCATCTGGCTGCCCGGCGGCAGCTCGTGGCCTCTGAGCTCAAGGTGCTGTATTACAATCTTAGTTGTGGGAAGGCGTGGCCTCCATCCCCTGTGGGAGTCAAACAAGCAGCCTTGTTGTTAAGAGCACACACTCTGTCCACTGAGCCATCTGGGTGGCAGCTCAGCTCAAGGTGCTGAGTTCAGTCTTAGTTGTGGGCAGGCATAGCCCACCATCAAACAGGCAGTCTTGTTGTTATGATCACATGCTCTCACCAGCTGAGCCATCCTGCCACCTGTTGGCAGCTCAGCTCAGGCACAGCATCATTAGCTCATGTGGGAATCGAACAAGCAGCCCTGTTGCTCAGAGCTCACACTCTTAAGCTAACTCTTAACTAACTGAGCCACTCGGCCAGCCACACTAAGACCTTTCTTATTCTTATTCTAGACTGGGATTTTTTTGGACAGGAAGATGTGGATAAGTTCATAGAGTGAAGCTTCTGGTAGTAGTACTGCATATGGTGAGAGCACATTTTGAACTGCCTATCATGCATCAGGTCAGAGTCAGGGTCATGGGGGAAGGTCACTGCGTTAACCTGATTTACATTTGAGTGCTTAAGAAGTGAAGAAGTTGTATTCTTTTCTCCAGTATAGAACCTTCAGGCCTCTGCCCCTGGTTTATTCAGATGCCAGTGATATTCTGCTATATCTCTTGAGCTGTCTTTGATGGAGGGAGTGGAGGACACAAAACTTTCTCATACTAATTACATTTCCAACCCTCAGAATAAAAAAGGTAGAAGAATAAGAAAGAAGAGGTGGCTGGAAGCATGATAATAAAAAGGGGGAGGGGGAATTCATCACAATATTTGGAAAATCTGTTTCTATTCATTAATAATCCTCACAGCCTTAGCAATGGCTGTTCGTGAAGCACTTCTGACTTGCCAGACTAGTTGGAATCTCCACCCAGTCTAGCATTTCCCCAGATTAGCCTTCTCCAGTCTTCTTCAGATATCTCTTTTCCAAAGCCTATCAATGAACACGTAGCAGTTTCCTGCATATGTGTGTGTGCGCGCGCGCGCGCACACACACACACACACACACAGAACTGAAACGAAAAGAAAACAAGATAAGAAAGGAAGGAAGGAAGGAAAAGAAAGGAAAGTAGAAAAAGGAAGAAAAGCCCCCCGCAAAGTTCAGTACCCAAATAAAAGTTTGTTTCTTGTAAACACCCTTATGTCTACTGACTTATGCCACTTTTTTGAGTGTGCGCATGTGTATGTAGGTTTGTTTACACCCTTCTTGCTATATCTGCCTTTATCTATTTTTACTAAAAACATTCTATAATCTACCTCTGGACTTTTTCATGTTTATTGCAGCACAGAATGGGTATATAATAAATGATTATAACAATAGTAATAATAATGATTGATTCTGCTGACTTCCCCAGATTTTTCCGAATCAGGTCCCAGGTTTTCCCTACTAGAGCCCTGGCCTCAGCATAACAGACCTCACTTTGTTGGCTGTTTGGTCATCTTTGAAGTTTACCTACACTATTAAATCCTTGGCTTTGCAAGGAGTCACTTTACAGGAGATAAGAGCCCTTTAATCTGCAGTCAAAATGTCCTCTGGCTATCAGTCTGGTTTTCCATTGTCTGTTAACTCCAGTAGTCCATAATCTCTCTGGAGCAAGGGCACCACTTAGAAATAGCCATAGGATCTCCTTATGCAAAGATCTGCTATTTCTTCATTTGTCCTACCCCTGAAACAATGTACTTCTCCATTAATACACAACCCCAATTTCACCACCTGTGAATATTTTAACATCTGGACCACCATCTTGTGTCAGGCTGATTGTGATCGATCTACCACCAGTGATGGGGCCTCATTGCCAACAGGGTGGTGAGTGATCCAGCTCCGAAGTCTCACCTCCACCTTCTTAGGACACTCTAAGGACCAACTGTCACTGTTTAAGTTCTCCCATTGCAGAATATGAGACTAGCTTGGAGTACAAGATGTTTATCAGGGATCAGTACCTGTTGAAGGGCTAAGGAGAAAACAGAATTGAACTGTGATGCAACCCAGCAGTCTTGGACCACCCAGCTAAGAGCGCTGGAAAGAACTCTGTTAATCAAAGTTACCTTGTGTTATGCGAAAATTGTTTGACCTTATTTCTCCACATCTCTCAGTTACTGGGTGTGGACTACCCTAGGAAAGGATATGACCTGGCGCCAGATTGTCTTCTGGTATGGATGGCCATAAAGGAGCTGAGAACTGGAGGCTGTCTGCTGACCTCACTGTCCATAGCTGGGGAGTAATTGTTCTTGAAAAGAGATTTGGGCGGTGCATATCCATGTTTAACACATCCTGTTGTCGGAGAGTGGGCCCTTCTTGGCGCGAAGTCCAGGTCCTTGGCAACTCAAGCAAAGAACTGAACGAGATAACAGAGTAAAGTAGTGGAAAAGCAGTTTATTAGAAGAGATGGTACATTTCAAAGAAATAGAAGTAGGCAGTAGAGAATGGCTCAAGGGTCCATTATTAGAAGAGAAATTACATTCCCAAGAGTTTGGAGCAGGCCACGCAAAAAGGCGAGGCTCAAAAGGCTCAAAGAGGGAGGAAGGCAGTCCAAAAAGAGGGGAGAAGCAGTCAAAAGGAGCAGACTTCCCAGGACTTGGAGTTTTTATCTCTTTTTCTTCAGAATGGGCTATTCCCCTCTGAGGGTGGGACCACTTGATTGGCACCTGTGATTGACAAGAGGTACTGTGCAGGTGTGAGTGACTGCTCTGATCTAGTTGGGTATTTTGTGCCCATTTGTTTTCCCACAGGGGTAGATAATTAGAATACAAAGGGGGACTTTTGGGTGGAGAGGGGAGGTCTCCTGAGTGTTCCCATTCTGTGGGACCTGCAGGAATGCAGAGACCCAATGCCTGCCTAACTACCTGTCTTGTTTTCCCTTGAGAGACATGATCCCCATAAAACCTCTATGGGAAGTTGGGGGACAGGAGGTCTCTTCTGTATCTGCTTCCTGCTGGGCAGAGGCATAGAGCTGTCCCTGCCTACTGGGGGATTCACGGAACTCTCACCCTAGCTGATCTCAGATGATGAGAGGAAGGGGTCTTGAGCTCCAACTGAAAGACCATGTTGGCTTCTCTGGTTGTGACCGGCAATCTTATTGGGGTATCATCTGTGTCCCCAAGTCCCCTGAATGAGGAAAACTAGATTTCAATTAATAAATATGTTAGTTCTTATGAAGCCTGTGGCCACTCAGCCCATCACTCAGGTGGCGTCAATTGTCTAGGTCCAGAATGGGCTTGGCATTAAGCTTACTAGCCTGGGGGGTATTAGGAAGTCACAGGCTTTCAAGTAGTTATCTGAAGCAGCAGTAGGAGATTTCTATAAACAATCTATTGTTTAGGATTAAGAAACTGATTTACAGACCATCAACAGGGGGATAGGAGAATTCTGTGATTCAGGCTAGGAGCAATCTTTAGTCTAGGATTCAGAAACTGATTAGAAGAGTAATCAAAGCCAAAGGCTAAGAAACTAAGGAACTAGGGAGGAGACTTAACATTTCTAGGAAAGAAAACTTAAGAGTGTCTGTGTGTGTGGGCGTACTCTGTTGGCTCACAACAATACCATCAAACATTAAAGATAATATGTATAAACAACCCAGCAGATTACTCATGTCTGATAAATATTAGATGTTCTTATTATTGAATTTTATTATAGGCATCCTTTTGAAAAAATAAAGTAGGTGATAATGTTACAATGGTAAAGATCACAGAAGGGTATCCTGCCTGTATAGAGAGTCCAGAGATGAATTCTGCAATCAGAAGCATACAACAGATATACACTAATCCAAGCTGTGTGAGAAAAACCTTTTTTGTGTATTAATAATAGAAGACTCTAGAGTTCCGGGTGGCAAAGTGACTTGCCCAATGATACATGTTGGAAAGTGGTAGAGTCCAAATTTAAATTCAGGTTTTCTGTCTCCGAAGATATTACCAGGCTTAGTTTTCCGCTGCCATCTAAAGCAAAAGAAATGCCCATTTCTTTTCTTTTCTTGTGCTATGGCATGTTTTTATTTGTTTGTTTGTGTTATGAACTCTTTAACAATATGAACTCTTTTCTCTACAGCAAAAGTTATTTGTCTAATTTTTCAGAAAGTTCAACCAACCCCAGGATAGAATAGAAATACATGTTTGCTAATGTTTTGAGCTCTGGAGTTGAAAGACCAGAAAGATGTTTTCCAAAGTGCCATCAAGGTCTTTGATAGGAAGGAAGAGAGAATTATCAATGATATAGACAGTAAACAAAGAAGAGTTTAAAGCTTGGGAGGTAGAAAATAAAGGCAACAAGATGGGATGCTCCAACTAACAATCCCTCTCCCAGGAGGAAAAGAAAAGACATCCTGAGAAGGAAGATCACCTTAGAGGTGGTGGCAGTGAATAATATGATATGGGAAAAGGGCTAGAGACAGAAGAAACCTTGGAGGGCCTGGAGCAAAGTGTCTGAAGAGAGAGGAAACCTTATATGGCCAGCACCCTAAGATAATGCCAGTTGACAATCTCTGATTCATGTGAGTCAAAAGGTGATCCATGGACACTTGGTAGACAAAGCTGAGCATAATTTTTGTATTTGAGCAAGACTCCACCAAGGAAAGGAATTCCGGTGGACACCAGCATTACCTTTGAATCAGTGCACTTGACTTAGAACAGTTTTTTCAAAAGGCATAAACTCAACTTAATTGGTTATTAAGTGCAAGTCACTTTAATAATAAATTAATGATTAATAAATACTTAGCTATTTATCATTAATATATCACAATTTATTATTTATTACTTAAGAAATCATTAGTAGGCCGGCTGAGTGACTCAGTTAAGAGTTAGCTTAAGAGCACGAACTCTGAGCAGCAGGGCCGCCGGTTCGATTCCCAATGGGCCAGTGACGCTGCACCCTAGCTGAGCTGCCGCTGAGCTGCTAACAGGTGGCAGGATGGCTCAGCTGGTGAGAGCACGTGCTCCTAACAACAAGACTGCCTGTCCGATGGTGGGCTACGCCCGCCTGCAACTAAGACTGAACTCGGCACCTTGAGCTGAGCTGCCACCCGGACAGAACGTGCTCAGTGGATAGAGCGTGCACTCTTAACAACAAGTCTGCTGGTTCGACTCCCACAGGGGATGGTGGCTACGCCCACCTGCAACTAAGATTGAACACAGCACCTTGAGCTTAGAAGCCACAAGCTGCCAAAGGGCAGACAAATGGCGACTTGTGCCCTCTACGACTAAGAGTAAAGAACAACAACTTGGCTGGTCCCCCTCCCCAATTCCCAAACACTGTTCCCCTCCCCCAATTCCCCAATTAAAATAAAAAAAGAAATTATTATTTATCATATAAAATATTTATTTTTGCATTTTAAAATACCTTTTAGAACAGCATCTAGAATTAAAATCATGGGAAAAATTAATAAAATGTATATAAAGACTGTACACTAAAAATTACAAAATATTGTTGAGAAATTAAAGATCAAATCGAGCTATGGATACAATGCCAATCAAACTCTAGTAGTGATTATGGTTTTTTTAATAGTTTCACAAGATAAATGTATTCTGTTAAGCCCTAAGATTCCAAAACATAGTTAAAAAGCCCCAGCCTACACTTGGGACCCCCATGGGTCAGGGCTAGGGCCCACATCACCAACTGTTGCATTCGTTGTATTTTTTTTTAAGTTTAAATTAATGAAGTTAACATTTTTATCATAATTTTCACCTTAGTGTGTGGAGTTTTGCCCCTTTTTTATTGTTGTGAGCTGTGTACAGAATGTGTATCTTCTTATTTTTGTTTATTTTTTTTTAACTTTTTTCTCCTTGGCTAAGCCTTGGCAGGGATCTTTCCAGAGGAAATGCCGGGGGCAGCCAAGGCAGGACAGGCATGGAATCTCCCCTGAAGGCCTGGTGTTTGCTGCCCATGCAATTTTCTCTTGCTGGCTCCTGCCCTCTGCCCCTTTGTCTGTCCCCAGGCCTCATACAAAGGAAGGGTGAGCTGTGAAACCTCACTCCCCATTGTTCCACACCACAGTACTGAGCTTGAGAGTCTATGGGAACCTAAAGTCAGGTTTCTGAGGAGATCAGCTCAGTCGGTGGAAGCTCAGGCTGAGGCCAAGGACCATCCTGGTCCTGGGTTTATAGCACTCTCCGTCCCGTAGACTCCCTCCTTGGCATAGCTGGCTTAGAGTATCTGACACCCTCAACTGCTTCTTCTTCCTGCAGCCACCCCCCTACAGGCAAAGATGTAAGGAAAAGGGTGGGGTGAGGGGATGAAGGGGAATTCGCGCCTCAGAGATAGCCTGGAAGTGCAAGTGTGTGGCTTCACAGGAGAGAGGCTGGGGAAGGAGCAGGTCTATGAATTTACAGCATTGTTCCCAGGCTGTGCAGTCCTCCTAGGGCCAGATCTGGGGGGCTTGGGGCCCTGCTTGGAGCAGCTAATGGGCCAGCTTTCTGCCCCACACCTGAGATTTAGGCAAGGAGCAAGTCTTGCAAGGAGGTCACACAGGATTTTAAAAGAGAAACCCATCTTTTCAGAACCCCCATCTCTGCCCTGGAGAAGCACCCCCCACACCCCCTCAGGAGGATCCCTGCCCCCCACCAGCTGGCTCCCCCTAGGACCTCTGGTTTGTTGTAGTATAGTATATTCCACTGTGGAAAATGTCACTTTTAGTCATCTTGGAGCCCACTTGCCTAGTCCCATTGTTTCCTCATCCCTTGTCCAGAGTGCCCTTTGATTTCTCTCATTTCTTAGAATACTGTATGCCTGTTCATGTGTCATAGAGTAACCCCATTGACTCAATATTATCATAGTGAGATGTGGTGTTGTGCTATTTTGAATAATTAAAAAACTTAAAAAAAATAATAAATAAATAAATAAATAAATAAATAAATACCCCAGCCTACTTAATTCAGCCATTGGCTTCTCCTCCAGTTCACGTTATTCATTTTCTCCCTCCATGCAAATATCCAGATTGATTTTCTAGTTCTGTTAAAATTGCTTTGCTACAGCATACGTAACAGGATGCAAAAGATGTGACTCATTTACTATTGCGTAAATGTGTCTGGAAGTTGCCTTTGCCACCCACTCCCAAATGGTTTGTTTTGTATTTTTCAAAGCTGAGGTGGGGAGATGAATGCTGGCAAGTCTCCAAGAAAACTGTATAAGATATCTATTGCTCATTTATTTAAGTTGATTTTGGGATTCTAGCCCTTAGTAGTGGGTTAAAATTCTAATGTCAATATCAGCTCCAAAGGAGAATCTGAGAAGTTCAATTCCTGAGTTCAGAAAGTCTCTTGGTTAGGAGAAACTGTGGGCAACAGAGATTGTTTGCTTGAACGTGAGAAAAGGAATTCCTTAGGGAAAGGAAAAGAACAGAGATGCTTGTTTTTTTTATTTCTTGCTTAGAACAGTTTGGCCTGAAGTACATTAGAATACATGGATGGCAGGTAGAGGCTGTGAAGGTAGCCGTAATACACCTGCCTGCCACCCCAGCACTGTAGTCCTTCACTTCATTTGGGGAGTCAGGCCTGCCTAGTTTTTAGCCTTTGAATTCCTCCCTCCATCTCAGGGTTGAGGGATTCTATTCCCCAAGGTCAACAGTGGAGGGAGAATCTCCCCATGGAGACAGTGGATCTCATAAGTCTCCCTCCTTTTCTGTGATTCTTATCATCTGAGGATTTCTTACTAATTTGTTGCTTCTGGTACTGTTCTGGCTTTAGGGGATGTTGTACTCCATTTAATGGTCTTTGATGAGGCAAAAAAGTATTAATAAAGTGAGCCTGAAGGGGGACTGCCCAGGCCTACATCTCCCTCCCCAGGAACCACCCAGGCTCATCCTCTAGAAATAAATCAAAGGTATCCAAACACTCCTAAAAAGAGGGGATAAGACCCGAACCAGAGTAAACTGGTTTTGACACCTGTGCAAAGTGTTGAAACTTGTCCGTTACTTGAACTCCAGTCTCATTATAATACAATTAAAATAAAATGAACATTAAGGCTTGCCCTGCCCTGTGGGTTTTCCTGTATGCATTATGGTAAGAGCATGCACAGAAAGAAACTACTATAGTTGGTTATATAACCAACATATGTCAATCAAATGACCTCAGTCTATACATCACATCTCCCACTGTAAGAAAATTTACCTACCCGTTCCTATATAAGAAAAAGCTAACCTAAAGTTGTCTGCCCTGGTAAATTCTATGCTGGCGTCTTTTTTCTTGAATAAACTTCCTTGCTCTCCTCATTTCAAGCTGAGTCTGTGAATGTCTTCACCTTTTGCAAACTACCAGGGGTTAATTCCAATGACACAACAGTCTTAATATCTGTTGAGATCTGTCTGGAATATTTAAACAAGTACTTACTAAGAGCCCAGAGAAAACAAGAGAGAGAGAGAGAGAGAGAGAGAGAGAGAGAGAGAGAGAGAGAGAGAGAGAGAGAGAGAGAGAGAGAGAAAGAAAGANGAAAGAAAGAAAGAAAGAAAGAAAGAAAGAAAGAAAGAAAGAAAGAAAGAAAGAAAGAAAGAAAGAAAGAAAGAAAGAAAGAAAGAGTGAGTAACCGGGTCATGTGAATCACAAGACAGGTTTATTATTCTTCCCCCTGGGGTCTCACCTGATCTGCCTCCCTTCATAGCTACCAGGCCATTTCCAGTATAACAGAGAATTTCTACCACTCCAAAGTGTCCCCAAGCAACCAAGGCTCTTCAAAGATCAGACCAAGAAGAATGCAGCCTTGTTGCAGAGACAGAGGATAAGTGCATAGGCCCAAGGACAACTGCTGACTGCCTGACTTATCACCAGCAGAAGCCACCGCTGAACTCAACATAAGGAAAAGGCAGATGCATAAATGATGATAAATGGGTCTAAACCTGGAGAATACCTGAGGGAGAAATTCTAATAAAGTCATGTTTAGTTCCAAGTTCCTGCTTACATAAACAGCAATTCCAGCAAAGTTCCTCCCTTGCTCTCCTCCCAAGTGGTCACTCTACTCCTTATTCTCAACTGTGCACATCCTTTTGAAGGCCCAGTGGTTGGTCCATGTGCATGCGTTCAGCTTTTTTATACCTTTCTTCAAAAGATAAGTTAAAATATAACAGAAAAAGGGGCATTCAATGCAAAAATAATTACAATTATGCCTCTGGGATCAACTTTAATTAATAAACTTTCTTTATTCAGGTTTACAAAAAATTGAGCAGAGAATACAAAGAGTTCCCATTTCTCCCTTGTGTCCCATCACAGTCTTCCCTATTATTAAATTCTTGCGTTGGTATGGTACATTTGCTATAATTGATGAACAATCAATTAATACATTATTATTAACTAATGTCCATAGTTTATACTAGGGAGCACAGTCTGCATTGTATGTTCTATGGGTTTTGACAAATGCAAAATATGGACCCACCAATCAGTTTTGTATAAAATAGTGTCACTGCCCTAAACTCTCCTGTAATATACCTCCCCATTGCCCCAAACCACTGGAAAACACTGATTTAAAACCTGTCTCAATAGTTTTGATTCTCCAGAATATATATAGTTGAAGTTATGCTGTACGTAGTCTTTTTAGGCTAGTTTCTTTCACTAAGAATGTTTCACTTAATATCCTTCCATGTTTTTTGTGATAGATTGTTTTGTTGTTGCTGAATAATACTCCATTACATAAACATACAGCAGTTTGTTTATCCATTCACCTATTGAAGAACATGCTGATGCTTCCCATTTTGGTAACTATGAATAAGCCTGCTATAAATATTCATGTGCAGATTTTTGTGGACATAAGTTTTTAATTCATTTGGCACAGCACTTGGGTGTGATATTGCTGTATCATGTGGTAAGGCTATGTTTACCTTTGTAACTGCCCAACTATCTTCCAGAGCGATTGTGCCTTTTTGTATTCTCACTAGCAACAAATGAGTCTCTGTTATTCCTACACATCCTCACCAGGTTTTGGTGTTGTCACTTAAAAAAAAAAATTAACCATTCTAATAGGTTTGTAGTGCTATCTCACTATTGTTTTAATTTGTAATGACACAATGACAAATGATGTTGAGCATTTTTGCATAAACTTATTTGCCATCTCTATATCTTCTATGGTGAGGTGTTGGTTCACTTTTGTTTGTTTTTGCAATTTTAATTGGGTTGTTTGTTTTCGTATTAAGTGTGAAGAGTTTTTTAAATTTATTTTGAATACAAGTATTTTATCAGGTATATATTTTTTTCAAAGATTTTTTTCACAGTCTGTGACTTGTTTTCCATTTTCTTAATAGTGTCTTCCACAGATCAGACATTTTTAATTTGGATAATGAAGTCTAACTTGTCAATTTATTATTTCATGGATAGTGCTTTTGATGTTCTATCTAAAAGTCATTGCCAAATCCAAGGTCATCTAGATTTTCTCCTGTATTTATATTTCCCTGGAGTTTTATAGTTTTGTGTTTAACATTTAGGTCTATGATAAATTTTGAGTTAAATTTTGTTGAAGATCAGTGTCTAAATTTATTATTTTGCATGTGGACATCCATTTGTTCCAGCACAATTTGTAGAAAATATTGCCTTTCTCCATTGAATTGCCTTTACTCTTTCATAAAACATCAGTTGACTATATTTGTGAGGGTCTGTTTCTGGGTTGTCTATTTTGTTGCATTGATCTATATGTCTCTTCTTTCACCAATAATAATTGATTGCCCTAGTTTTTTAGTAATTCGTGAAGTAAGGTAGTGGCAGTCCTCCAACTTTGTCTTTTGACTTTTCATGTAAACTTTAAATCAGTTTGTCAATAACTATAAAATAGCTGGCTGAGTTCTGATTGGGATTGCATTGAATCTATAAATCAAATGGGGAAGAACCAACATCATAATAATATTGAGTCTTCCTATCCATGAATATGGAATACATCTCTACTTATCTGGATCTTCTTTGATTTCTTCCATCAAAAATTTGTAATTTTCTTCAAATAGATATTGGATATATTTTGTTAGACTTATTTATATGTACTTAATTTTGGAGGGTGTTATTGCAAATAGTATTGTGTTTTTAATGTCAAATTTTAATGGTTATGGCTGGTACAAAGGAAAGACTTTTGTATATTAACCTTGCATCCTGTAGCCTTGCTATAATCCCTTGTCAGTTCCAGGAGCTTGTTTTTGTTTTTATTCAATTCCTTGGAATTTTCTACATATGAGATCTGACAATTAGGTTCACGAACTCATCCTAAAAAAAAGTGCTACATACCCCATTGTTGAATATCAACATGGCCACCTTCAAAGTACTCCCCTTAGGAAGCTGTGCACCAATGCCAGTGCCTAGTCCACCCTTCAAAGCAATTTTGGAACACTTTTTTTCTGGAATGGCCATCAGAACTGTCATCGTATTACCATTGATGTCCCAAACGTCATCAAAATGTCTTCCCCTTCAATATTTCTTTTATCTTTAGGTAAAGAAAGAAGTCATTAGAGGCCAGATCAGGTGAGTAGGGAGGGTGTTCCAACACAGTTATTTGTTTACTGGCTAAAAACTCCCTCACAGACAGTGCTGTGTGAGCTGGTGCATTGTTGTGATGGAAGAGCTCCTTCGGGACCATTTTTGCAAACACATTTCTCATGACAAAATTTTCAGTTAAGATTTTCCTAACTGTTTCTCTATAGATGTTTACTTGGTCTTCTTTACTTCTTCTCACAGTCATCTGATGATTTTGATGCACAATTCAAAATATTTTGCAATGTTTTCATCAGTTCGGCTCATTACTGGCCGCCCTGACCTCTCTTCATCAGTGACGCATTCTCTCCCCTCAGAAAAATGTTTCATCCATTTGTACATTGCCGTTTTATTCATGGCATTATCCCCATAAACTTGGACTAACATGTCCCTGATTTCACTTCCACTCTTGCCAAGTTTAACAAGAAATTTAATATTTGTTTGTTGCTCTAATTCAAGCTCAGACATTCTCGTGACAGCACACAAACATGGCACACGGAACAACAGTAATGAACGCCACTCAGCAAGACATGGCCACACATCGACACAAACACAGCCGTGAGACACTGATATACCAAGGTTATGAAACTTTACCGAGCTGTTTGTACAGTGCTACCAATGCAAGCGCACGGTGGCAAATTTGCGAAGGTAATTGTCAGACCTCAAACGATGACAGCTGTGATGGCCATTCCAGAAAAAGAGTTACAAAATTGTTTTGAAGGGTGGACTAGGTGCTGGTGTAGGTGCATAGCTTCCCAATGGGAGTACTTCAAAGGTGACTATGATATTCAGCAATGAGGTATGTAGCACTTTTTCTAGGATGAGTTTGGAAATTTCATTGTCAGATCTCATACAGTTCTCATCTGTTATTGTATGGGGCCCACTTTTTCCATAAACATCGTTAACATATTAATCACAGTTATTTTAAATTCCTTCTGATAATCCCAACAACTCTGTCATATCTGAGGCTGGTTCCGATGCTTGCTTTGTCTCTTTAGACTCTGTTTTTTTCTTGCATTTACACGTAATTTTTAAAAAACTAGAGATGATGTTTTGGGTAATAATCACTGAAATCAATATGCCTTTAGTGTGGGAGTTTTTGTTTATCTGGCTGGGAGTTATGCTGTGTTTACTGTTTACTGTAGCTGTAGGTGTCTAAGGCTTAAATTTTTTCTGGTGTCCTTACTTTTGTCTCCTGCAGTCTTTGTTTTTTTTAGAAATTTCTTCTTAAATAGAGTCTGATCATTGCGGTTCTATAATTTTATGTTGTTATGCAGGGACCTCATTGATGAGCTAGTAAGATGTGTGGGGAGCAAAAATATTCTGTATTCTTATGATTAGGTCTCAGTCTTAATGGGTCTGTGCCCCAAGACTATGGCTTTCACAATTGCTTCTCAGCTTTTTTTCCTGCCTTAAGTGAAACAGGAAGGCTATAGGGGGCTAGAGTTAGCTAGATGCCTTTCCCCAGGTCAGGTAAGGCTTTGTTAAAGTGGTTTACCTTGAGTGCTTGGCTTTCATTACAGACAATAGAGCAAAGAGCAGAATATTCGAGTGTATTTCAAAATGATTGCTTTTCCCTTCCCTCTGCTGGAAGCACAAGGAGACTTTCCTCCAAGCTTCACAGTGAGAATAAGGGAGCTGTCCTGGCTGTAAAATTCACATAAGTGTGTGTTTCTTTCAAAACTGGTTCCCCCAAAGCTTTTTAACTCTAAGAGCTAGTGCACACTGAGCCTACAGCAATTCATGAATTACAATTTTAGTGTTCGTTCTGGTCCTGGTCCTAGCTGTCTTTTGCTTCTAGGCTTCTGTTTTTGGTAAGCTGTGATTGTCTGTATTCACTCTCTCTTCAGCTTTCAGGCAGTCATTTGCTTGTGATGTCAATTTTCAAAAGAACCGAAAAGAGTTTTGTTTTAGTTTGTTCAGCCTTTTACTTGTCAGGATGGGATGGCAACTTCCATGCTCTTCACATGTTGAAGTAATAACCAGAAGTTGTTTTTTTTTCTTTATAATTTTACCATGATAATTATGATTGAGTTAGCTAAACAATAAAATTGGATTATTTTCTTTGACACTAGTGACATTTTGAATGCCATATTCTGGAGTATGGTGGCAATTGGGCAGAAATCTGGCTTTACATTTTAAATCTCTTACATTCACCCATACTTCCCAATATACCCATTTTAAATGTTCTCTAGCACTTCAGAAATAGGTAGTATCCTCTGCAGTTGTTCTATTCTTCTCTTGTAACTGCATGATGTTCCTCAAGAGGTAAGGCTGAAGATACCAAGCCATGTAAAAGTATGCTTGGATTCTGGAGAAAAAGCCATCCTGTTTATCTCCTCCTTGAAGTGAGCAGCACCTTCCACAGAACAACAGGGTCCTGGTTGTTACTGCCAGCATCTCACAAACACTGTACTAAACAGACACCAGATGGTGGATGAGGTGTGCTGACTTGTTTATCTGTTGATCCCAGTAGATGTGGAGAATATGTCTGGGAGAGGCCCTGAATTTCTCTAGCTGCTAATTCCTCCAGCCCTCAAGGGGTGAGCGAGGCTCTTCAATTCATTTCTGCCTTGTAAACTTCATGCTTTCTCCACAATTACCAACTCTTGAATTTCAAAGCTGCTTCTTGTGTTCATAACATTAAATTTTATTCCAGGCACATTTCTATTCAATGAATGAGATATTAAAATCCTGGCTCATATAGCAACGAGGAGACTAAATTGTATTTACTTTTCCTTAAAAAATTGAGAAAAATTCTCAAGAGTTGCACTTTTGTTGCGCTGGAAAAGTCATTTATTGGGATACCTTACAGCTAAACTCTGATTTTATCTATTCCAGTGTCTACTAGAAAAAAAAGCAAAACACAAGCTCAGAATAGCACAGGGTTTTGTTCTTGTGTAAGAACTGCCAACTGGAAACAATGGTATATAATTAGTGTAATTCACAAAGAAGCCTCTTATCCCACAGTATATCATCTATTGATATTTTTAGAAGTTTGTGTAAAATAGAGACGTTATTAAGATGGTATTTTAAAATTGCAAAATGCAATGATATATATTTTTTTTATTTATTGATCTCTCCCCCTCAAGTGTTGTCCAGATGTCCAAAGCAATACATATATATTGCAACGGAGCAAATAGAAGCATAGAAATTGTTTCTCATAGTTAATATTTTGTCTCCAAGCCCCAATTCTGGTATATTTTGGACCCCATGGGGATGTTTTTTTTTTATTTGTGCCTTGGAAGTTTAAAGAATGGAACTTAAAGCTCAATAGCCTACTTTTTTCTAAAACTATCAGAGAGACTCTGATTCTCATTGGTTGTTATCTGGGGCTTATCATCAATCTACAACACTGTCAAAGTATCAGAGAATTAGTAGCTGAGAGATGGTAAATCAATAGATCTCTACATTGGCTGTGCTTCACATGCATCTAAGAAACTGAAAAATACTGATGAAAGCCACTGATCTGGAGCAGTATTTCTCAGTGTGTAGTCCTCAGGAAAGCAGCATTAAGGATCACCTGGAAACTTGTTATAAATATAAATTCCTGAATCTTCCAGATCTACTGAATCAGAAACTCTAAAAGTGAGGCCTAGCTATTTGTGTTTTAGAAAGCACTCAAAGTGATTTTCATGAACACTAATGTTGGGAATATCTGATCTATGCATGAACCATTTACTAAACTTTAATGAGCACCAGATATCAGAATCACTTATGAGCCTTTATAATTATACAATAGCACAGGTCCCCTCCAAGTGCACCTCATCCGAATGTCTGGTAGTGTGGCCGGGACACTCGTGTGTTTTACAAAATGCTACAGTAACTCTGATGCAAACCTCTGGTTAAGAGCCATGTACTGAGGCAAACTCTATTTTATTAAGGAAGAAACTGAGGCCTAGAGAGGTGAAATGACTTACCTAAGGTCATAAAACCCTTAGTCATTTTGTGAAAGAGGCATAAATCTTTAAATTTCACCATCTCATTTGTTACATGTATGTACCTTTGAGCTTGAATGAATAAATTATAAGACCAGGAACAATTACAGCATAAAGTGAAGACACAAGTCAGCCTCAGCCTTAGGATTTGGTCAGGCATGCCTTGTGGGCAAATGTGGGTCCAGGTGCCATAAGTTTTGCTTGTTAAGTTAAATTAAAACAATAGAGTCTTTGTATTAATAAATGTTTGTCACTGAATCTGTGGTGATCTAATGGACAGGAACATAAAAATCAAATTGTCTATTTAGAAAGTTTTCACTCATACTGTCCATTCCAACAATAACGAACAAATAAACACAATATTCAGTAATCTCATTATAAGTCCAAGAATTTCACCTAACAAAGTTTCAATGTAGATTATTATTTCAGAGCAAGTATTTTCTTTTCTTTTGTGACACAGGAGACTATTCATGAAACCTGGTGTGGTGTGTTGGGTGGGAAGCTATGGAGGTGTGGAGGCTGAAAGTTAGTTCCCAGCAAATAAGTGAGATTTGAGCTACAGAGGGCTAACGAGTAGATTGGGGGTTGCGGTAAGAGTTCTAGAAGAAATAGAAGAAATGTGGGACCTGCCTGCTTCTAGGAATATCTTTTACACATCAGATAAGAGAAATGTGGGGTTTTGTTCCAGCTCAGTGACAGTATGTGGAATAATCAAGCAATGAGTGCTTTGAAGGTAGATAGCTCAATATAAATGCCAAGTTTCAACTGTATTCACAAATAATAATAACTTATTTTCTCCCATTGCTAATGAGAAGCAATGATCTAATGACACATTTTTACAAAATTGTCAGCAATTTTCAAATAATGAATATGAACTTATTTGAGTTACCAGGTTCACATGATCTGAAATGTACTATTATGAAATGTACTATTAATTGTAATTAATGCATCCAAGTGTCCAGCTTCCCTGGAATATGATTTTCTTAAAATAAAATTATTGTTGCATCCAGATATGGGTCATTGGTATTAAAGTTAATAGATTTGTTCCATTGATCCTACCTCCTTACCTCATTGAAATTCAGAAGTTTTAGACAGGACATATTTTTACCTATATTAAATTAAGGCTGATGTCAAGACAATATGAGGTATGATAAAAATATATGGTGAATGTTTAAATAAAACAATTCTCATAGTTAAAGACACACTGCCATTAATCCCCCTCAAAATATTCTCCCTCTCTTTGAACACACTTATCCCGTCATTCTTGCCACTTTCTGAAGCAGTTCTGGGAGTTCTCTTTCATGAGTGTCTTTAGTTGTGCTGCTGTAGCTGCCTCGATGTCCTGAATTGATTCAAAATGTTTACATTTCATGGTCATTTAGACTTTGGGGAAAGCTAGAAGTCACACGGTGCCAGATCTGGTGAATAAGGTGGATGAGGACACATCGTAATGTTTTTATTTGACAGAAATTGCCATACCAGAAACAATGTGTGACACGGAGTGTTGTCATGATGGAGGATGAAGAAAGACACTCACAAAAGAGGACTTTCAGAACTGGTTCAGAAAGTGGCAAGAATAATAGGATAGGTGTGTTTGAAGTGAGGGGGAGTATTTTGAAGGGGATTAATGGCAATGTGTCTATTACTATAATAATTTTTTCATCTCAACATTCATTGTATTTTTCAATTACACCTCATACATGACTGTGTTTGAGAGTCAGAGGGAACATCAGTGTGTTTTGGAAGCAGATTCTAAAATGTATATGAATATGTAAGTGATCTAGAATTGCCAAATATTTTGAAATGTAAAAAGAAATTTGGAAGACTTATATACTTTGATTTCAAGACTCACTATAAAGTTCAAGATGGTGTGACATTGGCATAAAGATAGACAATATTACAAAAGAGGGTCTGAAAATAGACCTACAAATACATACTCAGTTGATTTTTTTATTGTGATAATAACCCTTAACATGAAATATACCCTCTTCACACATCCTTAAGAGTATAATACACTGTTCTTAATTATAAGCACAATGTTTTACAGAAGATTTTCAGAATTTAATTATCTTGCATAACTGAATCTTTATGCCTATTGAGTAACAACTCTTCATTCTTCCTATCCCATCCCCTGGAAACCATTATTCTACTCTGCTCCTTTGTGTTTTACTATTTTAGATACCTCATATAAGTGCAACCATGCAGTATTTGTCCTGTGTCTGGCTTATTTCACTTAGCATAATGACCTCATTGTTATCCAGGATGTTGCATATGACAGGATTTCCTTGTTTTCTGATGCTGAATAATACTCTAGTGTATGTAAGGTCAGACAATTAAGTTCGTAAACTTGCCACTGTGCTCTTACACAGAGAAAGTTTGCGAACTTAATTGTCTTGTCTGACCTCATATATAGCTCATTTTCTTGATCTATTTATCTGTCTATATACATGTAGATCATTCCCACATCTTGGTTATTATAAACAACATTGTGATTTTAAGTTTTTAAGGTAAATACCCCAAAATGGGATATCATTATTATGTGCTATTTCTATTTTTAATTTTTTTGAGAAAAGCCCATACTGTTTACATAGTGGCTACACCATTTTACATTCCTACCATCAGTATATAAGGGCTCAAGTCTCTCAACACATGATCTCTTTCTGTTTTAGTAATAGTTATTCTAACAGGTATGAAGTGATATCTCATTGTGGTTTTGATTTGCATTTCTATGATGATTAGTGATGTTGAATGTTTTTTTTTTACACACTCATTGGCTCTTTGTATATCTTCTTTGGAGAGATATCTAGTCAAGTCTTATGCCCATTTTTTAAATAGGTTGCTTGTTTTATTTTTATTTTTTTTGCTATTCAGCTGCAAGAGTTTCTTAAATATTTTGGATATTAACTTCCTATCAGAAGAAACACCAAAAACATTAACTTTATTTTTATTAAATTTATCTGCTTATTTGAAATATTATTAAAAATGAATAGGCAAATGAAAATTTGGAAAATATTATATATAGATAGAGATATATAGGTATAAAATAGGGAGAGACATTATTTGTGTACAGTTCAACAATTCACACACACACAAAATAAAATCCAACTGAAAATGGGTGAAAAATTCAAACAGGTACTTCACAGAAGATATATGAATACCAACAAACACATGAAATAATGCTCAGCATCATTATGTATCAGCATAATGTAAATTAAAACCACAATAAGATACCATCTCCAACTCATCAGAATCAATAAAATTTTTTTTAAAGTTCTGACAATATCAAACATTGTCAAAGATGTGCAGTAACTAGAACTTTCATACATAGCTGAGGGAGTACAAAATAAAACATTCAGTTTGGCAAATTCTGTGACCGATTTTTTTAATGTAAAATCAAGTATACATCTGACCAAACAATTCCACTCCTAGCTATTTACCAAAGAAAGTTTAAAACATGTGTTTACAAAATGAATTGTGCAAGAATATTTACAGCAGCCTTTTAAAAGACATTTCTTAAATTTTAATTACAGTTGATATACAATATTATATTAGTTTCAGGTGTACAACATACTGATTAGACATTTATGTAACTTACAAAGTGATCACCCTGAAAAGTCTAGTACCCATCTGACATCACACATAGTTATTATAATATTAACTATATTCCCTATACAGCAGCCTTATTAATAACATCTGAAAAGAACCAAAACTGAAAACAATCAACTGATAAATAAATAACCAAATCATGGAAAATTCATATAATGAAATATTACTTAGCAATAAAAAATTACCTCTTGATACATGGAACAACATTGTTGAATCTCAGAAACATTATGAGTGAATAAGCCAGATGCAAAAGAGCACATTTTGTATGATTCCACTTATATGAAGTTGAAGAACAATCAAATTTAATATATTATGGCAGAGCTCAGAATATTGATTTCTTATTGGGAGGGGGGAGGATTATAGAAAAGAGCACACAAAAAAATTTCTGAGGTATTGGAAATATTCTGTATCACATTTGTAGTAGTTTTATGGTACAAATAATCATCAAAATTTATCTAACTAAATAAACAGTGAAGGTAAATAATGACCTTAAAATAAATAGTATGATGTTAAATAAAAAACATTATTTAATGTTAGCCATTAAGTTTTCTCTGACCAAAATGAAATGGCAAAGTGTTTAATGGCATAGCTATGTTGTTTTATATCCATGGTGCTGTTTCAGATACTGTTTGCTGACAGGTTCATGGACATAATCTAAATGCTACTTCTCATGCTACTCCAGATACAATCAGTTATCATCTCACAAAATAATGAATCTGCCATACTGGGGAATCCCAGGAGGTCCTGATAGAATCAACCCCTTGAATTTTATTTCTAACCTTTTCCTAACCTTGAAGTATTTCCAACTCTAGCAGCTCTCCTCCTTAGTCTCAAACACAGAGCTGGAGCATGACAGAAAAATACAAGTATCATAACCAGCTCTGTTATACAGCTAAAAATAGGAAGTTAGAAAGTGAAAGCACAAGACAGTGGAGGAAGATTTAGAGAACACAAGAAGAGAGGAGCTAAAAGAAGAAAACCAGTATAGGAAATAAGAGGAGGATTAAGAGAGAAGGATAAAGAAAAACAGAAAGAAAGTCTCAGGCCATATTGAAAAATTATATCTTTAAACTAGGTTTCTGTACCAGGCAGTGTCATGAATTGGATAATAAAAGAGATATCTCAGTGTCCCCAGTGTAGATATGTCAGACAGCTCCCCTACTCTGCATACACCAGATCCTTGTTTTATAATAAAGTAATGTCTCACAGGATTAGCAAATTTTCTTGAAACCCATTATCAAAGCTTTTATTTGGGGCACATCTCATATATGTTTAATAATTCTGGAATAAGTAACTTATTTTTCCTCACAAAAGATTTGATATGGTATCAAGAATCATCTGGTTTTTGATACTTCCTTAGAATCTCATTTCTTGTAGATATATTTATTAAGAATAGGGAGACTCTCTCTTTTTTACCATTTTACTTTTCAATTGATTTGTGGAATACTGTTTCATAGAAGACTCATTTTTCCAAAACATTTTTCTTACTGATTTTGTTCTGAAACATTTAATGATGCAAACTAATCTATGTCATAGCACCATTTGAAGCTTTGTCTCTCCCCCAGCTCTAAGTGCCTGGGAAATTAAACATTACTTATGACACCTGCATGTATTGTGGCCTTCCCACAGTGTCTCCATTTGTATTCCAGGCCCTACCCCCAGTTGTAGCTTTTCTGGGGAAGCCTGAAAAAACTAGTTTTAAATAAGAAACAGCTCTTCTTGGCCTTATACAGTTTTCAATATATTAATCAAATATTGACTGACATGAGAGGAGAGATCAACAGTAACACAATCATAGCAGTGACTTTAAGACCTCATGACATCAATGGACAGATCTTCCAGACAAAAAATCAACATGGATACAGCAGCCTTAAATGACACACTAGATGAGATGGGTTTAATTGATATTTTTAGAGCACTTCACCCCAAAGCAGCAGGCTATACATTCTTTGCAAGTGCACATAGAACATATTGTAAGATAGACCATATGCTAGGTCAGAAAACAAGTTTCAATAAATTTAAGAAGATTGAAATCATACTAAGTGCCCTCTCTGACTACAATGATATGAAACTAGAAGTAAATTATAAGAAAAAAACCCCTGAAAAACCAATAAACACGTGGAATGTAAATAACATTCTACTAAATAAGAATGAGTCAACAAGATCAGAGAAGAAATCAAAAGATACCTTGAGACAAATGAAAACAAAAACACAATGACCCAAAATCTATGGGACACAGCAAAAGCAGGTCTCAGAGGGAAATTCATAGCAATGCAAGCCTATCTCAAGAAATAAGAAAAATCTCAAGTAAACTATCTAACATTACACTTAAAGAAACTATAAATAGAACCACAAACAAAGCCCAAAATGTGTAGAAGGAGGAAATAATAAAGATCAGAGTAGAAATAAACAAAATAGAGTCTAAAAAAAATACAAAAGATCAATGAAATCAAGAGCTGGTTTTTTGAATAGGTAAAGAAAATTGATAAAACTTTACCCAGAGTCATTAGGAAAAAAAGGCAGAAAACCCAAATAAATAAAATCAGAAATGAAAGAGTAGACGTGACAACTGACAACAGAAATACAAAGGATTATAAGAAAATACTGCTATTATATACCAACAAATTGGACAATCTGGAAGAAATAGATAAATACCTATAAACATACAATCTTCCAAAACTTAATAAAAAAAGAACAGAAAATCTGAACAGACCTGTTACTATTAATGAAATTAAATCTGTAAAAATAAATAAATAAATAAATAAATAAATAAATAAATAAATAAATAAAAACTTCCCACAAGCAAATATCTTTCACCAGATGGCTTCACCAGTGAATTTTATGAAACAAAACAGAATTAATACCAATTCTTCTCAAATTATTCCAAAAAATTAAAAAAGAGGGAAAGCTTCCAACTTCATTTTATGAGTCTACCATTACTTTGATTCCAAAACCAGACAAAGACTTTAGAAAAAAGAAAATTAAAGGCCGATATCCCTGATGAACATAGATGCAAAAATCCTCAACAAAGTATTAGCAAATCAAATTCAGCAATACATTAAAAAGATCATACATCATGATCAAGTGGACTTGATTCCTGAGACTCAAGATTGATTCAATATCTGCAAATCAGTTAACATGATACACCACATAAACAAGATGAATGCTAAAAAATTATGTGATCATATCAATAGATGCAGAAAAAGCATTTGACAAAATCCAGCATTCATTTATAATTTAAAAAATAATAAAACAAACAAAAACCTTCAGCAAAGTGGGAATAGAGAGAATATACCTCAACCTAACGAAAGCCATATATGGAAAATCCACAATTAATATCAACTCAACATGGAAAAGCTAAAAGCATTCTCCTTAAGATCAGGAACAAGACATGGAGGCCCACTTTCACCACTTTTATTAAATATAATATTGCAAGTCCTAGATACAGCAGACAAAAAAGAAATAAAAGGCATCTAAATTGGAAAGGAGGAAGTAAAACTGTCATTTGCCAATGATATGATACTATATATAAGGGACTCTAAAGATTCCACCAAAAAAACTGTTAGAACTAATAATTGAATTCAGTACAGTAGCAGAGCACAAAGTTAATATTCAGAAATTGGTTGCATTTTTACTCACCAATAATAAACTGTCCAAAAGTGAATTTAGGAAAACAATTCCATTTTCAACTGCACCAAAAAAATAATACCTAGGGACTGGCTGAGTGGCTCAGTTGGTTAAGAGCTTGCTTAAGAGTGCGAGCCCAGAGCAACAGGGTCACCGGTTGGATTCCCACATGGGTCAGTGAGCTGCACCAGAGCTGAGCTGCTGCTGAGTTGCCAACAGGTGGCAGGATGGCTCAGCTGGTGACAGCACATGCTCCTAACAACAAGGTTGCCTGTTCAAGATGGTGGGCTACACCCGCCCGCAACTAAGACTGAACTCAGAGCCTTAAGCTGAGCTGCTGCCCAGATGGCTCAGGGGATAGACCACGCACTCTTAACAACAAGGCTACTCGTTTGACTCCCACATGGGATGGTGGTTATGCCCACCTGCAACTAATTGAACACAGCACCTTGAGCTGAGCAACATGACTGGACCTGGAGCTGAGCTTGCTGCACCCTCCACAACTAAAGACAACAACTTGGCTGTTTTCCTTCCCCATTTTCCCAACACTGTTCCCCTCCCCCAATTCCCCAATAAAATCTTTAAAAAAAATTACCTAGTAATAAGTTTAACCAAGGAGGTAAATGATCTGTACTTGGAAAACTATAAGACATTGAAGAAAGAAATTGAAGAAAATACAAATAAATGGAAGCATATATTATGCTCATGGATAGGGAAAATTAACATCATTAAAATGTCCATACTACCCAAAGCAAGCTATACATTCAATTCAATCTTTATCAAAATCACAGTGGCATTTTTCACAGAACTAGAACAAATAATTCTAAAATTTATATGGAACCATAAAATACCACAAATACACTTTGGGAGGGGTGAAAAGTATAACTATTGCATTGTTTTGTACACCTGAAACTAATAAAAAAGAAAAGAAATGAAAAAGAAAAGAAATTTGTGATGGTGAAAAGGGTAACTATTGCATTGTTCTGTACACCTGAAACTAACAATAAATTTTTTTAAAAAAAAGGAAAGAAAAAGAAAAAAAAAAAGAAATTCTAATCTAAAAAACAAACAAACAAAAAACACCACAAATAGCCACAGCTATATTGACAAAGAACAAAGTTGTAGGTATCACACTACCTGATATCAAACTATACAACAAGGCTATAGTAATCAAAACAGCACAGTACTGGCATAAAAACAGACACATAGATCAATGGAGCAGAATAGAGAGCCCAGAAATAAAGCCAGGCTTATGTAGTCATTTAATCTATGACAAAGCAGGAAAGAATATACAATGAAATAAAGACAGCCTATTCAATAAATGGTGTTGGGAAAACTGGACAGATATGTTCAAAAAATGAAATTGGATCACTTTCTTATACTATGTACAAGAATAATTCAAAGTCTGTTAAAGACTTAAATGTAAGATTTGAAACCATAAAAATCCTAGAAGAAAATACAGGCAGTAAAATCTCTGACATTGCTCTTAATAAATTTTTTTTCTGATTTATTTCCTCAAGCAAGGGAAACAAAAGAAAATAAAACAAATGAAACTACATATAGCAAAGGAAACACCAACAAAATGAAAAGGTAGCCTACTGAATGGGAGAAGATATTTGCCAATGATATATCATATAAGGGGTTAATATCCAAACTTTATAAAGAACTTAACACCAAAATAACAAGCAATCCAATTTAAAAATGGGCAGAGGCCCTGAATAGACATTTCTCCAAAGATGACATACAAATTGGCAATAGACATATGAAAAGATGCTCAACATCATTAATTATCAGAGAATTGCAAATTAAAACCACAATGAGATAACACCTCACACCTATCAGAATGGCTATCATCAATAAGTCAACAAACAAGTGTTGTCAAGGAAGCAGAGAAAAGAGAACCCTGGTACATTGTTGGTGGGATTGTATATTGATGCAGCCACTATGGAAAACGGTTTGGAGGTTCCTCAAAAAATTAAAAACAGAACTACCTTATGACCCAGCAATTACACTTCTGGGTATTTATCTGAAAAAAAAATCCAAAACACTATTTTGAAAACAATATTCATATATGCACCCCTGTATTCATTGCAACACTGTTTATAATAGCCAGGATATAGAAACAGTCCAAGTATCCATTAATAGATGACTGGATAAAGAAGGTGTGATACATTTATACAATGGAATATTATTAGGCCATAAAAAGAATGAAATCTTACCATCCAACATGGATGGACCTAGAGGGTATTATGCTATGTGAAATAAGTCAAACAGAGAAAGACCAATGCCATGTGATCTCACTTATATGTGGAATTTAAAGAACAAAATAAGTGAACAGAAAAAACAGAAACAGACTCATAGAGAACAATTTGATGGTTGACGGGGCGGCGGGGAGATTGAGGAGCTTGGTGATAAAAGTGAAGGGATTAAGAAATACAAACTGGTAGTTACAAAATAGTCATGAGAATATAAAGTTCAGCATAGAGAATATATAATAGTCAATAATGTTACAACAACTGTGTATAGTGTCAGGCAGGTACTAGACTAATCAGGGAGACCACTGCATACATTATATAAATGTCTAACCATTATGCTCTACACCTGAAACTAATATGAATCAATATTGAATGTCAACCATAACTTAAATAAATAAATAAAATAAATAAATAATTAATTAATTAATTAAAAAAATGTGGTACATATATACAATGGAATACTGCTCAGGCTATGAAAAAGATGAAATACTACCATTTGCAACAACATGAATGAATCTTGAGAATATTATGCTAAGTGAAATAAGTCAGATGGAAAGAGACAAGAACCATATTATTTCACATATGCGGGATGTATAATAAAAAGCAACAAATGAACAAACAAACAAAAAAACTCATATACGGAAAATAGAATTGCAGCTACCAGGGAGGAAGTTGGATGGGGAAGAATGACGAGGGTAAAGGGGGTCAAATATACAGCAAGAGAAGGAGACCAGACTTCAGGTGGTGGGCACACAGCAGAGTGTGCAGATGTAGTACAGAGCTGTATACCTGAAATTTATATAATGCTCTTAATTAGGGTTATACAATAAATTTAAAAATAAAAAATGCTCTTTCTTAATGAGTGCAGAGCACAAGCTGATCCTATTCTTAAAGGGCAGAACTACTGGGAGGAATGTCCTTGGAAAGTGGTTCTTAGAGGCCTTATTTGCAATAGTCAATATTGATTCTTGGTATGACGGAGAAGACCTACAATGAAAAGAGTATTGGTGATTTTCAGAACCATGTTGGCAGTAACCAAAATGGGGCCATCTTCCCAAAGCAACTAAATGATTCTCCAGATGTAATGTCACAAAGCAGAGTTCCTAAGTTTCACCAACATCGCCTTCTAACTTAGAATGAACATCACTCTGGGCACAGTGAAGTTGAAAAGGAATCTGAGCCCATGGGGAGTTTCCTGCTTTCCCTTTACTCTGCACCTTCCTTCACCTTTTCTTACCTGCTTCTACGACTTTGGAAGCTCACTGTCTCAGAGGCACACTAAGCACTTCAGCCATCCCTTGTGGTTCATCTCTTTCTACAAATGAAAAAAAAAAAAGGCCATTTTCTTAGGCAGAATGAATATCAGCGGTTTCACTGAGCCTCAGTGAAATATCTGAGTTTAGACTGTGCCTTTTAACCAAAGAAAGCTCTGTCTGATATCCCTGACTTTTGGATTCAGATATTTGTCATTAAAATTCAGAATAAGTAATAATTCCTGATAAGAAACAGATAATTAGAACTATTCATTGACATATTCATGAACTCATTCTCCAGCTCAGCCTGTCTTTCCCAGGAAGAAACACAGGATCGCTTTGGCTCACGTAGTTTATCATGTCAGCTTGAAGACATGTTCCTTCAAATGTAGTCCACTAATAGGGTCAGATATGGAACATGGAAGGTAGTATCAAACCAATTACTATCTTAAGAATTGTGGCTATAATGGAGAATCACAGAAAGGGAGAGGCTATAAGTAGACTTGGAAACATTGCAAGTGTATAATGTTTGAGATACAGGCTCCTATAAAAAAAAGGGGGTGGAGGGTTGTGCATAAAAATGGCTTTAGGGTATTTGAATATCCCTTTTGGAATTGTTGCAATGATTTGAGGGTGGAGGAAATTTGGTTACATGTGCAACTTTTATTTTTGGGTGGCTTTTGATTATGTCCACTTGATAATGGCTATTATGAGTCTCAAATGAGATACTTTACTTTTTTAAAGTAGTTTGTAGTTTTGAGCTATAAAGCACTTTGAAACTATTGGAAATGATACTGTATGACATTATTAGTATTAATCCAATCAAAAATTCCAAATTATATTTGAGTACTTCAGAAAACTAAAAGATGTTAGACTTAATTGCTTCCACTTTACTCTAAGTCATAAAAGAAAAATACTTGGAAATTTATTTAAAATATTGGGCCTAGAATCCAGGTCAATTGTCTCCTGAGATGGTATAGTTTCTATTGTACCATATTATCTCTATGAAAAGAAATTAGATCAGAATACTATAGCAGCCTACCATAAAAGGCAAAGTTTTATTCAAGGAATCTGGTCCTATAGAAAAGAAGGTACACCTGTAGAAAACAGGCTGCAGTCTCATAAGAAGGTTTTGTGAAGAAATAATATGACATTCATAACCAGGAGACTCGGGTTCATGTTCTCATTCTGCCACTCTGGCACACACTATCTTTTGGCTAACCCAAAAGATATCACCAATAATATTTTCTCCTATTCTTCCACTATACAGCTGGAAAACTCAGTACTTATCTTCCCACCAAACTGATTACTAAGTGTGACTATGTGACACAGTTTGGGTTAATGTACTAAGTTGTTTTAGGGGTTTTGTGAAGAATTTATCTTTTCTAACAAAAGAAACATTTACAACTTACAGCACCATTTTTTCTTCTTCTGACCTTGATTTCAAATATAAAGTCTGGAGTTATAGCTGCTGTAGTTTGACCATATAACCTCAAATATGAAAAACATCCAATAAAATAGCAGGGGTGTCACTTGATACCATCTAAGTGCTGGATTGTTGCCAACATTTTTCTATCTTCAAGATTTTTTTATGTTTTGGGAAAAATTGAACCTCATTTGCTTTAAGCCACTATAAGCAAGTGGTTTTCATTTCTTTTTATACAGTTAAATGCACTTTTAATTTGTAGATCATATTAATTTGCAGTTGGGCGTGTGATTCACCTCCCTGAGCTGGTGAAATAGATAAGTGGTTGCTTAATACACAGGGTATTGAGTCTTAACTGAAAAAGCACGTAGAAGGGAATAACAGAGGTTGACACACAGAAAACACTGAATGTACCTCTTCATCCTCATCTTCCTCCATTTCTGCCTCTGTTCCACCTCAGTCACCACGGCCTCCATTAGTCCCTCCTCCTTCTTCTTCTAAGAAACATTTCTACCATTCTTAACTGAAAATTTAGTCTCATTTTCTTTTCTGTAAAGATCTCAATACAAGGTTTGTACTAGGGCCTAAGGTGAAGAGAAAAGTCACTGAGAAATAGACTTTCTAAATCTAGAGGTAAAACAATAGATGACTTTTGAATTTAGAACCAACCCACGAAATTTTCTAGAAACGGCTGTATTAGTTTTCTAGGGCTGCTGTAACAAAGTACAACAAAGTAAGCCACTTAAAACAACACAAGTTTATTGTCTTACAGTTCTGGAGGTTACCGGTCTGAAATCAAGGTGTTAGCAGGGCCATGGTCTCTGAAAACACTAGGGAAGGGAGTGTTCCATGCCCCTCTCCTAGCTTCTGGTAGCTTTGTGTGTTCTTTGGCTTATAGATGGATCACTTGATTACTCCATCTTCATTTGGAGTTCACTCTGTGTGTCTTCATATTGTCTTCCCTCTGTGCATGTCTATGTACAAAATCTCTTGTTCTATAAGGACGCAAGTCATAGTGGATTAGAGACCACCCTTATGACTTCATGTTAATTTGGTGAAATCAGAAAAGACTTTATTTCTAGGATCACATTATGAGTTGTTGGGATTCAGGACCTCACCATATATTTTTCTGGAAGACATAATTCAACCAATAACACCCCTTACAAATTATCCTATAGCTCTTCCTTAGTTACTTCTGCATTATATCTCAATCAAGAATAAGTGTTCTTTTCAGTTACACAGTAGAGTTTTGTTGTATTCCCTCTCATTCCTGTGTTTTTTTAGGTTTAAAATGAATATGATTATAATGTTCTTTTCCCCCAAGAGTGTTTATCTGTAAATGGGAACTCCAGGTACTCTGACAGATGGTGTATAAAATATGAGACATAAAGGGGACATGTGTTCTGTAATTCCCAAGGGCTTGACCTGATCTAAAGAATCATCACTCAAGCAAAAATCATGCTTATCTGTTTTATGTTCATGGTGATGAATTCCCAACAAAATACATTCTCTTTTTTAAGCATCACTTCTCTGGTCCAGGTCCAGCGATTACTTGTCAACCCATGATGAGGAGATTGTAAATGATGTTGATGGCCTTGCCTCTTTCCAATGTCATTTATTTTTATTATTTATAAGTGTCCAAATGTCCTGGCTTTTTGCCACAAAAAAATCAAGTGTGAAGTTAAGAGCAATATTAATTGGCTGAGATTTCTCCAAACAACACATAAAAACCTTGATTATCAGTGTAGGTAGACAGATGTTTTCTTTTTTTCCTTCTTTATTTTTTAATTAAAGTTTATTGGGGTGACAATGGTTAGTAAAGTTACATAGGTTTCAAGTGTACAATTCTGTAATACATCATCTATATATCACATTGTGTGTTTAACACCCAGAGGCAGTTAGCTCTCTCCATCATGATATATTTGACCCCATTTACCCTCACATTTTCAGCACTGGACAGCAAGTGCCAGGACTAAGTGTTCAGGGCCATGAGACAAAGAGAGCCCTGATACAAGGTAGGGGAGAAAAGCTCTCGCTTCAGTAGGAAGGAGATGGACAAAATAAACCTAGCTGGAGAAAAAGAGGAATCAGGGTAAAACAGAATTTTTTACTGACAATTTTGATTATTTTCTTAATATCTGAATAGTTTTTCATATTTAATTATGACCCCATTATTTTCAGACCTATTATTGCCACTTAATGAAAGCCATCCTTCTTCATTCTCCTCTTGCCTGTCTTTTTCTTCTTGTCTGATACCCATAGTTTGTACAGATTTTATGTCCTCTATTTTTCTTCTAATTTATTCTTTGATTTAGTTATCTCCCCCCTTTTTCCTCCTCATTGTATTTTAATGACTCATCTCAGGCAGAAAATCTTACCAAACAGGAGAAGAGCTCCCACTTACCTAAAGAAAATGAACCAATGAGGGCAAGTGGGATGCTATATCTAGTCATTGTCTCTAGGGCTCTCTACTAGCTGCTGACTAAAATCTGTGTTTAGATTGCCTTTGCACTGCCTTTCTTTCACTAAGTGTGTTTAATCTGCTGTAAAATTGTTTTCATGGTTGCAGTCAATGTTATTGTAACTGTTTAACAATGTGCATTTATTTGCTTTGCAAAAGACTTTGACAGTCCCTATGCAAATTAGTGCCTGCCTAATGTCATTAAGCATTAAGAAAAATGACAGCTGGAATCATAAATAAACTTGTGCATTCAGTCTGGAAGATGAGGAAACTAGAGTAAGGAAATAGATATTGTATCAATGAACAGACTTTGCCTGGAGATACATGATTTTCACCTTAACCTGTAGCATTGTTTTGGGATAGGAATATGCAGATTTCATTAAACCAGCTGAACTTGTATCCTTCTTATCTTCTGGGGATAACTCTTGAACTCTAACCTGCACTAGAACACAATGAAATTAGATTGTCCTAAGAAAGTGTTTTGGATTTGGGCTAGACATAGGAACCATGGTTCTGGTAGAGAACATAGAGTACATTGGAGTGGGGAGTCCCAAAAAGGATTTAGCATGGATATTGTAAAGAAGGGGTAAGGAAACATATTGTCCAGAAATAGTGATGAATGTTGTAAATTTTATTTATCTTTAACAATCCTGCAGCAATTCAGTAAATTCAGTAAAGTTAGGTGTCATGGGTTGGGTTCCTAAGGAGGCTGACTCTAAGATAAAGTTTGGAAGGTCGAATGCTTGTTAAGAAGTGTCTTTGTGATCAAGACCAATGAAAAGAAGGGAAATGAAGAAAGAGTGGGCAGAGGGAGAAATTGAGCTTTTATAGCCCCAACAACAGCTTCAACTGGATAGATCTCTGGAGGAATGATAGTCCTTCAGAGTTGTCTCAATTTGGGCCAAGATGAGCAGACCATAAAGGCCTCTATCTATCAATCATTGAATATAGACTGAGACAAGACATTAACCTGAAAGAACCAGTTCTCTTCAGTGCAGCAGAGAAGACCTCTAAAGGGGCTGATAGCTAAAAGCTGTTGCCAGAATAGTTGGGGCATCAAATCTTCAGTAAAGGAAGGTCTGTGTGGTGTATAACAGCATCCACCTAAGGTAAGTTTATCATCATTTTAGAAAGAAAGAAAGAGAAATTAAGAGAGGTTAAATGATTGTCCAAGGTCACATCATGATAATGAAGAAGATAATCGTGATTATTACATCATTATCACCATTACTATTTACGGGACCTCTTCTAAGCATTTCATAAGTGTCCTTATTTAAGTGTCACAACAACCCTATGGGATAATTATGACTATAATCCCCATTTTAACATACAAAGAAATTGAGCCACAGGAAACATAAATAATTTGTACTAAATAACACAGGTAGACCTAGGATTCAGACTCAGTGTGTATGATTCAGAGGCTATACTCTTCACTGCTACAACACAATGCAGCTGTCTGAATTTGAACCCAGAACTTTCTGATAATGAAGCCCATGTTATTCCCTTTATACTAAACTGGATTTTTTAAGACTGTGTATTTGGGAAGGTGCTAGGACTAGAGAAAAAATGAGATAAAACTTTTTTCAAAACTGGAACCCAAGCAGAGTGTTCTTGAAGCCACATTTCCCTGGCTACACCACGAAGGAACTAGAAAAATCATCTTAGTGCCATAGATGAGAAGCTCGCTTATTTTCTTGAACTCTGAACCAAAGCAAAGAGGTTTTCAGCTTCTCCAGGAGCCCGGATGAAGAGACTAGTCTGGGGGGTTAATTTACACACCTCTACCTTCCTTCCCCAGGAGGCACAGTAATGAGGAGGCTGCCAGTCTTTATCTTAATGTTGGTCATACTGTGTGGGACCTAGATCTTTCTTATCCTAATACCTGTCTGGCAGCTCCTCCTGCTTCTTTGAAGAGAATCCTATCAGTATTCTAGTGATGTCTCCCCTCTGCTGTGGCAAATTCTACATTTTTTTGGTCATTCAGACCTTTTATATGAGTCTTTTGTATGGGCCCTCTCTCGCACTTTCCTCCATTAACCATTCTCTTGCACAGAAATTACAGTGCCTATGTTCCCTATACCCTGCTGAGAGCTTTTTCCCTTACCACTCAGTCATCCTGCCTTTCCTGGAATGTGTAGAAGCATTTTAATAAGTGTCTGAAAGTTACCATATTTCTTCCTTCTTTATTTCATTTAGCCAAAACATATTAAGAATTGATATGCTATCTGATGGAACCCTGCACTCCAGGAACTCACAGATACAGGCTGAGACAAGTACACAAGCAGATAATCACAAGTGAAATGTCCTGGTTGGACCAGAGTTGAGATTCAGATAAGTCCAGATAATGAAGGTTGGAGATGTCCTGAGTTATTATGTCCATCCTTTGATGTACAAGGACATGAGTTGAATCTTGAAAAAATTAGTAATTTATCCATGCCACAAGAGAAACTCAGACAAATTCAAACATATGTGAAGGTTTGGGGATATCATGATTTTAGCCAGATTAAAGGTAGAATGCCCCAAAAGTGACAAAGCGCCTCAACCAGATTTAAGAACACGGCTTTAGGGTTGAAGACAAGTGATGGTTTCCAGTGGAAGACTCCATTCAGTTACCTGTGATTACCCAGGTACCCTTACAGGATTTGAGCATTATTAGAAAAATTATTGGGTGAACTGGAAGTGTTGCCCCCACTAAACTCTAAAAACATTTCAGTTCACAAGCATCGCTATCCTGAGATCCTTCCCTCCAAATTAACACAGAAGGTGAAAGTATTCTCTGATATGTTTGGCAAGAGCCTCACTGACCCCAGAGACCTGGAAGGAGTTTGCCCTTGGTAATAAACATACAGAAGTCATCAGGCAATACAAGGCAAGGTGAGCAGTGAAGGCAACCATTACCATAGTGTAGCTCCACTCAGAAGAAAAGTGGTAATGATAGTAGTGATGAAGGAGGTGCATATTTCTTTTAGGAATGTTCTCAGCAGAAAACAATAGAACAATGGGCCAAGCATGGCCTGAAAAAATATGGAACTTTTTTTCTCATAAAATTAAAAGTCTGAGGGTAGTTGGCTTCTAGCACTTGTTAATTAATTCTGTCAGTATTTGATTGTTGCAATTTCCTTGTCCTCTCCCTTTTGACTTTAAGTTTTCCACCACAGCCCCAGTTATAAAATAAAGCATCAAACACTGGTGGAAATAAATGTGTCCATGTGTGCAGAGGGAGACAGGTAGAAGTAGCTGTTTATGTCCCTTTTAATCAAGCAAAAAAAATTTCCCCTGAAGATAGACTGTTACATTTTATTGGACAAGACTAGATCATATAGACACTCCTGGCTACAGAGAAGTTTAAGAAAGTCAGTTTCTTGCTTTTCAATCTCATAATATGAAGTGGCAACATATATGGGGTTTGGAAATTGTTGGTTAGTCAATCAAGTTTGTTGTGTTTCTCTAGGCATCAAAAAATGTGTCAAGAAGTAAACTTTGCAAGGGACTGGGCTACTGAAGAAGGATGGGAAGGCAGAGCTGACCCATCCTACTTTTGATATAAATGTGACCTCATTTTCCTACCAGCTGGTGCTTTCAGAATTTCTGAAAGAAAGACGATGCTACCTGCGGACTCTTGCTCCTCTCCAGTCCCACTGCCACCACCTCCATTATCTGGCACCTGAATTATGTGGTCTTTCCATGCCCTGTCTTATTCTTCTCCAATATGCCTTACACACTTCTTATAAGGGAATCTAACTGAAACACAAATGTCACCAAATTACCTCATTGTTTATACAATTAGGTCTCTATACCTAGAGGGTTAAAGTCCCAGCTTATTATAACAACACGGAGAACTTCAAGACTTACTGTGATGTTACAATAATCATAACATCATAGTATTTGTAAAGAAATAGACACATAAGGCAATGGAGCAAAATACAGAGATAGAAAAAGACCCACACAAATATAGTCAACTGACTTTTGACAAAGACACAAGGCAATTCAATGGAGAGAGTATAGTCTTTTCAACAAATGGTACTGAAAAATTGGGTACACGTTGGCAAAAAAAATGAACCTACTGAACCATATACTTAGAAAGTGTTAAATAATAAATTTCATTTTATGCATTTTTACCAAAATAATTTTAATTTAAAAATCCCTAGACACAGATATATCATGCACAAATATTAACTCAAGTTTTGTCATAAAACTCAGTGTAAAATGCAAAATTATAAAACTCTAGAGAAAAATAGAGGTGAAAATCTACATGACCTTGGGTGTGGTAAAGAAGGTTTAGATAGAACACCAAAAGTATGATCCATGAAAGAAAAATTGATAAGTTGGACTTTATTAAAATTTAAAACTTTTATTCCATGAATGATAGTGTTAAGAGATAGAAAAGACAAGTCAGAAACTGAGAGAAAATATTTTCAGAATATGTATCTAATAAAGGACTTGTATCTGAAATATACAAAGAATCCTTAAAACTCAATTGTAAAAAAAAAATCTTTTTAAATGAGCAAAATATCTAAACAGACCCCTCACCAAAGAAAACATATATATGGCCAAAAGTATACAAAAACATGGTCAACATCATTTGTCATTAGGGAATTGCAACTTAAACAACATTGTGATAGCGCTACTAACTACTATAATGGCTTTAGAAAACACAAAATTCCAATTGATGGCAAGGATGCAGAGCAACAGGAACTCTCATTTATTGCTGCTGAGGATGTAAAATGTGTTAGTCAGTGTTAGACAGTTTGAGTTTCTTACAAAGCTAAACACAGTCATCCTCTCATGTATTTAGCCAACTAATTTGAAAAATTATGCTGACAAAAACCTGCACATGAATGTTTATAGCAGATTTATTCATGATTGTCAAGCAACTACCATTCTCTTTAATAGGCAAATGAATTAGAAAACAATAGTACACCCATACAGTGGAATAGTATTCAGTGACAAATAAGAATGAATTATCAACACATGCAAGGCATGGATGAATCTTAAATAGGTATTGCTAAGTGAAAGAAACCAGTTTGAAAAGGCTACATACTGTATAATTTCAACTATATGCCATTCTGTAAAATGGGAAACTGCAGAGGAGAGTCAGTGGTTGGCAGAGTTCAGAGAGGGTAAAGGCTGAATACATGAAACATTGAGGATCTTTCGGGGCCGTGAAATTATTCTGATACTGAAATGGTGAATACAAGGTGTGATCAAACAATACAGTGAATGTTTAAACAAAAAAAATTATTACAGTAAAAAACACATTGCCATTAATCCCCCTCAAAATACTCCCCCTCACTTCAAACATACTTATCCCATCATTCTTGCCACTTTCTGAAGCAGTTCTGGAATTCTTCTTTTGTGAGTGTCTTTAGTTTTGTTGTCATGGCTGCCTCAATGTCCTTAATTGATTCAAACCATTTACCTTTCATGGTCATTTTGACTTCAAGGAAGAGCCAGAAGTAGCACAGTGGCAGATCTAGTGAATTAAGGGGACCAGGACACAAAATAATGTTTTTATTTGACAGAAATTGCCATACCAGAAGCAATGTGTGACACAGCATTGTCATGATGGAAGATGAAGTAGAAACACTCACAAAAAGGACTTCCAGAACTGCTTCAGAAAATAACAAGAATGATGGGATAAGTGTGTTTAAAGTGAGGGGGAGTATTTTGAGGGAGATTAATGGTAATGTGTCTTTTACTGTAATATATTTTTTTAGTTTAAACATTTACCGTATTTTTCAATACCTCGTACATAACACTACATTTTTCAAAACCCATAGAACATTATAACTCTTTAATGTATGCAAATTTAAAAAATCATTTAGGAGATTAGGCATCACAGGATTTGCAGACTGTGGCACAAGAGTCTATATTACAAATGTTTGAAATAACCTAAAGAACGGAGATTTGGGGGGCAGGGAGGTGCCAACCTAAGTAATTTTGGAAATGGATGGTATTTATAAAACGGAGAAAAAAATTATACTTAAGAACAGTACCTTGGTTGATAAAGTTGTTTTCCATTAGTGTATGAGTTAACAATACATATGGTTGTTTGAAACCATCATACATACCTACTGAAATTGAACAAGTAAGTAAATGGATGGTGGATGGTGAAGACAAGTTTCTCACTGATGGAGTGAGAGGTTATACAAAAGCATGAGGAGAAGTCTAGAATGATATGTTTGATACTGGATTAGAGTTACAGACATCAGTATAAACTGATGTTTTGCTTAATATAGATACAGATGAATATGTATTTATGTATATATGTATGTGTATATGTATACATGGGTCAATACACACACATATATTTCTTGCTCTGATAATTGAGAGGGCCTAGAGCAACTATTCCCCAGTAGCAAAGAGCATACCTAGCACCCAAATTTTGGTTTCTAATGCCATTTTCCAATAAAAGAAATCAGACCTCTCTAGAGAAATTATTGATACTCAGACATACATGCACATACACACACAACAAGTGTATGTAAAATTGACACCAGAGCCAATGAAAAGAGCCCCTGATGGCTAAAGCTAGAATAATTTGAGTAACAAAATAAACCAAGCAGTATTGGATTATAACAAAAAATAGAAAATAAATATCTGTGTGCCCATGAATAGATGAAGCATTGGGAACATTTTGAGGCATATGTACAATACTGAAATGGTGAAGCCATAATGCTATGCATTTCTCAAACCCAGAGAACTTTTACAGCACTTTAATGTACATAAATTTTAAAATAAATAAATAAACAAACAAACAAATAAATAAAGGTGGGAGGAGAAATATCTTCCATGCAGAAGAATTTCACATAATTAATGCAGATGTTTTGCCCTCAAGGAGGAAATAACTCTACTCCTTAAGTGTGAGCTCTGTATAGTAACTCTTTTCCAAAGAGTCCAGTACAGAAAAAGGAGCAATTAGTAATTTTCCATTGGAGAAACCTGACAAATGCTACCTAATCCTGGTGATCAATGTTAAAATCCATGTCACATTGATTGCATAAACCCTTACACGATCAGGTGAGAATGACACTTCATCATTTGGTCTTCTTCCCAAGAGCTCACAACCCCAGTCTAATCATGAAACAAAACAACAAACAAACAAAAAAACAGTCAAATACCAACTGAGAGGCATTCTATAATATGCCCTGCCAGTACCTCGAAGCTGTCATGGTTAGCCAAAACAAGGAAAGTCTGAGATTGTCACAGCCAAGAAGAGACTAAGGAAACATGAGGACTACATAGTATGTGATGTGGTATCCTAGGTGAGACCCTGGAACAGAAAAGAAAGAAAAAAAAAAGGACATTAGGTAAAAACTCAGGAAATCTGAATAAAGTATGGATTTTATTTAATAGTAATATACCAGTATCGGTCCATTAGTTGTACAAATGCACCAAACTAATGTAAGATGTCAACAAAAGGTGAAACTGGCTATATGAAAAGTCTCTGTGATATCTTTGCAACTTTTATATAAATGTATTCTAAATCTAAAAAAATAGAAAATACAAACAACAACAACAACATGCAATTGGCCTTACGAATACTATTTGACAATTAAAAGAATCAAAGTACAACTATATGCCACAACATGGTTTAACTTCAAAAAATATTATATTAAATAAAAGAAGCAGACACAAAAGTCTACATTGTATGATTTTATTTGTATTAAATGTCCAGATAAGACAAACTCATACAAGCTAAAATTATATTAATGATTAATTTTATCTGGACCAAAAGAAACCAATTTTCCAAGGCATGTACCCAGCGTGCTCAACATTTCCCTTCAAAACAGAACATCAAGAAGGGTAGGGCTATCAATCTTGCCATGATCAAGATTTTCACTCTTGATTATCTGGAAGACCAGGAACCAAAATGTCTCACTTTCCAATATTTCCAATGTGCTTTCTCAAGAGCCCAAAGATTCGAGATATTAGAGAGGCTGCTCAGTCTCAGGTGGGCCATCCAGTTTTGCAGGCGGATGCAGCCTCAGCCCTCCTCCTGTCTTCTCTGCTCAACTCTTCCATCAACACCTCTTCATGCCAAGCAAGATCAGTGTCACCTGGAACACCCAGGGCATTTGAGAGGTGATGATGATGCACTATAAACACAGATCAAGAAAACCACAGAAGAGCAAGGCAGGAACTGTAATGAAAGGATAAATTGGTTATTGACTTTGCGTTTTCTTTCATTTAAGCATTTAGATAGCCCAGAGCATGAGGAAACAGCACAGAACAGGGCAAAGCCTGCGGAGCTGGTGGCATTCAGGAACACCATCTCCTAGTCATTGGGTAAACTAGTCCACATCCTAGGGATGATCCTATGTGTACATGAAAAGGTTGCATGACATGTGGTGAAGACTTCGAGATCCCAGATCTGCCACCCACTAGAATTTAGAAATGGACAAGTCACCTAACTTCCCTGAGCTCTGAGTTCCTCATCAGTAAATTGCAGTAACATCACTTACCCATGAGGTCACTGAGGATTAGAGATGGTATTGAGGGTCTGGCATGGGTGAGCCTGGCATGGAGTGGGTGCTCAATGTATAGCAGCTGCACAAAGAAGACACATCTGCAGCCCTGCCAATTCCCATAACAACATTTGATGGTTCCAATGACACACTAGGAATGGCAGACATGGAATCCTGTGTCTGTGATTGCTGCAGTGACTAGAGATACCAGAAAAGAGGACAATGTGAGAATCACTCTACTCAGGACTTGGATGATAAAATTAATAGCAATAATTAATAATAATAACACCATGTGCCAAAATCTACTCAAAATCCTCAGGAACTATTAATTAATCTTTTTATCACAATACACTTCTGCATTGGTGTTGTTTATTTTCTTTTAACCTGTAGAGTTCTCTGGGAACAGAGGCTGAGATGGAGATCGAGGCACAAAATGTTTATTAAGGACCAGCATCTGTGAAAGCAGAGGACGGACTCTGGCTACAAAGCAACCCCAACAAAGCCTTGCTAGCCTGATGGGGCACTCAGAAGCCTCATACCCCATATGGCTAGGCCTTGCCACAGGATGCCCAAGGAAAGCTATGACCTCAAGTGGGAGGCCTCTGTGGTTCAAGCTGACACTGAGGGCTGGAGGCTGTATAATGACCACACTCCCTGAGGGTAAAGGTAGGAGGTGGACAGTGAGCCCTTCCCAGGGGATGGAAAATGGGCAGCACAGGGCGTTTTACAGGTATGGCAAGGAAAACACAACACAACTTATCGAATAGTTCAGGGATAATCACCGGCTGTGCTTAGAACTGCTAAACTACACTGCCTCTTAACAACTGCCATTTATGCTGTGCTTTATAGCATATAAAGTACCATCACCTTCATAATTTCACTTGATCTTCCCTATAACACTATCAGGACTGTCAACTCCACATTTCCGATAAGGAAACTGAGGACCAGAGGCTTTATAATGTCTTGTCCAGTGTCACACAAAAAGTGGCAGAGGTAGGATTTACATCCAGTTCTGTCTGTACCTGACTCCAAAGTCAGTCTTTCTCCTCTGAACAACTCAGCCTTCCAGAGGCCACATGCAGTGCCAGCTTGGGAGGCCTGTGCCTGCTGGAGACTTCTGTTATTGTCCTGCAGGATTGAGCACCTCAGCATGCTCAGCACTGGGCCTGTGGTCTCTGTCTTGGCTGATGGCAGGTCAGGGAAACAAATGTCCCCTTCTCACACAGAAGTGGGTGTGTATGTCAGTCCCAGAGTTGTCTGGGATGGAGAGGACATGTCTGCTCCCCAAGAAGGCCCTCCTGCCTAAAGGAAGGACCTCAATAAATGGGGAGGAGGGAGGAGGAGTTTGACAGCCTGACCTTGGTAGATGGTTTTGTGCCCGTTCCTTGAAAACACCATTTACAGATGCAGACATTTCTCAGCTCAAGAGCAGAGATGTTCACAGAATAATGCAAGTAAGCCAGCAATATCACTTACATGGAAAGAGTAGCAATATTATCTTAATGGTTCTGAAATAAATTACAATTGAAGGAAATTTACCCTGAAATCATGTTCATCAGCTTTGCAGGGAAGCCTCTCACCTTCCTGACCATCACCCTGACCCCCACACCCCATAAGTTAAAATTGCCCCCTTGCATCTGTGTTCAGTTCCTGAAAGTAGCATTCACTGTAGTGCATAACTAACTGTTGACTGCTTTTCTAACCTGCTTGACAAGTGGGCCTCCTGAGGGCGGGGTTTGGCCTGGTCTACCCTGTGTCCCCAAATCTTTACACACACTCTCACACAAACCCTCACACAGTCACTCACATGCAGACCCTCACACATACTCACATATACACTCTTCGAAGACCCTCACACACACCCTCACGCAGACAGCCAGATATTTTGCCAGTAAAATGGGTTTATTCAGCAACAACAAAGAACTGAAATTCAGGACATCAAGTCTAATGGACAACTTTTGTTCTCTGTGCAAGTCCAGAGAACAAAACAGAGGAACATTCTTTTATAGTTAAAAGGGGGAGTTCAGGGAGGCTTTTGTAAACAAAAAGTTCATTGGAGGAAAGTGGGAGTTTGAAGTGTAGTGGCTTTTAACTGGCTGAGTTGTAACAGTTTTTACTGGCTGAGTGGTTGCCAGATGAGAAGATCCCCCCTTCTTCCTATTGGAGTAGTAAAACAGGAAACTATCTTCTTGTTGGAGATAGAAAGGAGGTCTCTTCCTGTTTGTCATAATTCACAATGAGTGGTAGGATGTGAGAGCTTCCCCTACAGGGCCTTCCAACTCCAAATTAAGTGAGGTTTCTGTTTATTAATCTTCACATTTTCCCTTTTTGGTCAAGATCTTTTTCTGAAAACATCACTGATCAAGAGTCAGGGTTTTCCAGATTTAGTGGACTTTTGTGCATCCAAGTCAGGAAGGACCTTTCCTGGGTGTCATGTTCCACATCAGAGAAAAAGTACACAGATTGAAAACCTATTGTAGCCACATTTGAATATCAAGGAGGTGTAGGAGGGGGATCTCTCAAGTATTTCCTATCTAAGATCTGTATCTTGGAATATAGAATATGGCAAAGTTATGCTCAGAATTGAAAGAATTAAACAATCTCCATGGGAAGACACAATGAAGGATAAAGCATGAACTGATTAACCAGTATTGTTATCTCGAAAGAAACTGTTTGGAACAAAATGTCTTATCAATAATACAACTGAGAGGTGGCAAATTCAGAGACTATGAATCTGGATAATAATCCAGTCAGTTAATAGTCTAGATCAAAGAAACATCTCTGAATTTTAAACTTTCTAACTAACCTGGTGTGATTGTCTTGAGAAAGCTCTCTCATCAAATGTTGTCTGCTTCAATTTTGGAAAATCTTTACCTTCAGGTCACCATATGGTGTACAGGTCCAGTCAAGGTTAGGTGCTTTATTTAGATGTCATGTGAATCCAGGAGTGTATTTCCTGGAGTTTGGTGGCACAAGGGTTGGTTAATAGTACCTAATGAGACCTTTCTGGTGAGTTTGAAGAGTCTTTCTGGAGGTGTCTTTACCAATAGACAAAATTTTCAGGTTGCAAAACACATTGTTTAAGTTCTTTGTCCCCCTGGAGGGCACTGTGAAAAGATGCTCTATCAGAGCATGCTTAGTTTTCATAGAAGCAATTAGGCCTTTACAGTACTGAAGTATATCTCTTTTTATCAGCCATGGATCAAAAGAGGCAGGGGCTAGATTCATTGAGTGCCCTGTGACTATCTCAGAGGAGGAGAGTTTATGAGTTCCAAAGGAACTAGATCTAAGACAAAGAAGAATCACACTGATGCTTTTGGCCATGGTATTTGGAAGATCTCAACAACTTTTACCAATTGAATCTTAATAATGCTGTTAGTGCACTCAACTAAATCTGAGTATTTGGGGGTGGTAAGCACAGTGGAAGTGCTGTAAAACCAGCCAAATGGCACAGACTTGTCAAAACACATGACCAGTTAGGGGCTGGCCAAGTGGCTCAGTTGGTTAAGAGCTCACTCAAGAGTTTGAGCTCTGAGCAACAGCAGTTCGAGTCCCAGCCCGAGCTGAGCAGCCGCTGAACTGCCAACAGGTGGAAGGATGGCTCAGCTAAAAACAAACAAACAAAACACATGACCAGTTAAATGGGTTCCTCTGTCACTATGAGGTTTTAGACGGGTTGCTCAGGTAAAGATAATCTTTTTCAAAAGGACTTTAGCCACAGAAAGGGCAGTAACCTATCTGCCCTCTCAAATTGTTGTAACCATTCAACAAGTGAATGCTTCAGTCCATAGAGAAAGCATACAGACCATGACTAAAACATATTTATACCCATGAGACAGAAGCTGTATGAAATCCATTTACCAAAGCTTGAATTGTCCGTTAAGCAATTAAAAATGTCCAGCTGGGAGCGATGTAAACAGGCTTTCCTAGGTTATACTTTGGACAAATGGGAAAAGCGAAATAGCTACTTTTTGTGGCCTTATTAATATTTCTCCATCAATAGTGACTTATGAATGCTATGATTTTGTCAGTGGGCCAATAGCTTAATACATGTACAAGGTCAGACAGTTAAGTTCACAAACTCATCCTAGAAAAAGTGCTACATACCTCATTGCTGAATATCGCTATGGTCACCTTCAAAGTATTCCCCCTTGGGAAGCTATGCACCAACACCAGTGCCTAGTCCACCCTTCAATTTTGGAACTCTTTTTCTGGAATGGGATCGGAGCTGTCATCGTATTACCCTTGATGTACTGAATGGAATCAAAATGTCTTCCTATCAATATTTCCTTTATCTTTCGGTAAAAAAAGAAGTCATTGGGGGCCAGATCAGGTGAGTAGGGAGGGTGTTTCAATACAGTTATTTGTTTCCTGGCTAAAAACTCCCTCACAGACAGTGCAGTGTAAGCTGGTGCATTGTCATGATGCAAGAACCATGAATTGGTGAAAAGTTCAGGTCATCTAACTTTTTCACACAGACTTTTCAGCACTTTCAAGTAGTAAACTTGGTTAACTGCTTGTCCAGTTGGTACAAATTCATAATGAATAATCCCTCTGATATAATCCCTCTTCAGCTGCTGAGTCACTGCCCCTCTCCCCGCCCCCGCAGGTGGCTTTTAGCAGCTCTGAAATCTCCCACCTCCCCCACAGCCTCCAGTGGAAAGAGTGCCCAAAGACGCACATCGAGTCTTCTGGCTGTGTAGCACTCAGCATGCCTTGGGGCAGATGACAGCAGAAACGGCATTGACTTTGTATAAACTACCAATCACACCTCATAACTAACCCCACTCATCTACACTAGACCTGCATTGCCAGGGTCACTCTAGGTGACAGGTGCCCGGTTCTGCCCCCACAAGATGCAGAGAAGTTTTCGTATCGCAGAGGACAACCTGGAGAGAGCTTGGTGGACTTTAGCCAAGGCTGGCGCTGGTTGTTTTTTTGTTTTTGTTTTGGGTTTTATTTTTTGGCATGTTTTTTTGATGTTGTTGTTTTGTTTTGTTTTTTGGGGGGTTGGGGTTTTTTTGTTTGCTTGTTTTGGTGGTTTTTGGTTTTTTTCTATTTCATTATTATCATTTTTAGTTTTTAATATAGGCATATATATAGGTGTATATATGTGGATATATATGTCCATATATATGAGTATGTAGACATATATATATATTCTTTTTTTCTCTTTCTTTCCTTCTTTCTTTGCTACCCTCTCTCTCTCTCTTCTTTTCTTCTTCCTTTTCACTGCTCTACTTTTCCTCCTTCTTTTCATTTTTCTGCAATGTTTTTTTTCTTTTTTGGGGGGTGTTGCTATTTTGTTTCTCGTGTTTATTCTATTTTTTTATTTTATTATATTTTATTTTATTTTGTTTTGTTTTTTGTTCGTTGATTTTTTGTTGTTTTGTTTTTGTTTCTTTGTACCTTTGATATTTCTGTACATGTTGAGTGTAGGTTGTTGGTTGTTTTTTACATGTGAGAGTATCTTGTTTCCTTTGGTGGCTATTGGGGTTGTGCTTGTTGATATGTTTTGCTCTAAAATTGCTCTGCAGCAGGGCCCAGCCAAAGAGGCAAAGAATCATGACACCAAAAGCCCAACTTAGATAAAACCAGAGCATTGTGGGGTTTGACCTACAAGAGTCACACCCAAAGGGAAACCGCTACAGGCACAAGAGCCCATAGGGGCTAAGTCTCATTGGAGGGGTCAACCCTCACATAGCAGCTCATAAACTGTGGACACAGCTAATCCTCACAGCTAGTCAGCCTGGGAGTCAATGCCACCTACTCACAAGCCGAAAGCAATCAAAGCTCAACTTCAACAGGAGAAGACACAGAGCACAAGGAACACCTCTGGTACACACGTACAGGAGACTAGGGAGACTGAGTAATTCAAATATAAAGGACACATACCACATAAATCCACCCAGAATCAACTGAGAGACCTAGGGGATCTACCTATTACATCAAAGCAAACACAAAGAGTAAGCCAGAATGGAAAAACAAAGAAACACATCCTATAACTATTGCATTGTTTTGTACACCTGAAACTAATAATAATAATTTAAAAATTAAAATAAAATAAATAAATAAGAATTAATGATGTTTTTGCTCACAGCTCACAGTATGTAGGACAAACCTACATACATGACTTTTGGGTTTTCTCACAGGTAAAATCGAAGTATTACAGGGACTGGTGCAAGAAATAATGAGGTCCTGACTCTGGCAACATTCTGTTTATGAGTTTTTATACCTTAAAAGACTTCCTTAGTTATGGGGTTTTCATTGATTCTGGGAAAAGGTTTTGAGGGATCTAATTGAATCTTGATAGGAGTTGCACTGTGGATTCTGCCAATATCAGTTGAAGATTTTGCCCATAAAACAGATGGTAGCTGGTCCAATAGGGACAAATGATAAGAGCTCCCAGATTCAGCTATAGTGCCTCAGGAATGGAGCAAATAAAATATATCAAAAGTTTATTTAATTTGGCAATTGTGGTGGCACCTTCCAATTTTAAAATTATTTTTGCCTTTTGGGAAAAAAGAAATGCCAACATGATACTTTTCTAAGAAATCTCAGTCACTTCCAGAGGGCAGCCGTAATCAGCACTTGGAGTCCATCTCCACCAAGTAGGTTCAGTACTGATAAACCTAGTGGGCAAACTTGGCTGGGACCGGTACCCCTCCAAAGGGGCTCCTGTTCTGGTGGGGAAGGGGCACCAGTACACACCAGCGCACCTACAACAGTCATGGCCAGGCCAAGCAGACAGCAGGGCCAGAGACTGGTCCCACCCACCAGTGAGTCTGCAGCAGTAATGGCCCAACTACTAGAGAGGGGCATATGAACCCAACATAGAAGTCACCCCTGGAGCACTAGACTCTGGTGACAAGGGGGGATTGTGCCACTGAACACAAGACCCCTTGTATATAAGGCCACTCTTTCAAGACCAGGAGATGTAGCTGATCTACCTAATACCTAAAAACCAGCACAGAGAGTTAGGCAAAGTGAAGAGACAAAGAAGTATGTTCCAGACAAAAGAACAAGATAAAACCCCAGCAAAGAACTCAAAAAAATGGAGATAAGCAGTCTACCAGAAAAAGAGTTCAGTGTAATGGTCATAAATATGCTCACCAAACGCAGGAAAAGAATGCATAAACACAGAGAGAACTTCAACAAAGTGATAACATAGGACTTAACTGCCATTTTGTTAATTGTTTCCTGGTTGTTTTTGTAGCCCTTCTCTATGCCTTTCTCCTTCTCTTGCTCTTTTCCTTTGTGATTTGATGAGTTTCTTTAATATTATGCTTGGATTCCTTTCTCTTTGTGTGTGTGTGTGTGTGTGTGTGTGTGTGTGTGTGTGTGTGTGTGTGTGTGTGTGTGTCTATTTTAGATTTTTGGTTTATGGTTACTATGAGATTCATATATAACAACCTATGTATATGGCAGTCTATTTTATGTTGATTGTCAAATTTAAACTCATTCTAAAAGCACTACATTTTTACTCTTCTCCCCTACATTTTATGTTTTTGATGTCATATTTTACATCCTTTGTGGGTATGTATGTGTGTGTCCCATAACTAATTACTGTAGACATAATTTTACTACTTTTGTCTTTTTAACCTTCATACTAGCTTTATGAGTGGTTGATCCACTACCTTTACTATATGTTTCCCTTTACCAGGGAGATTTTTTTTTGTTATGCATTTTCCTATTTCTAGTTTTGCCTTTTGTTTTTCACTTAAACAATTCTCTGCAATGTTCCTTGTAATGGCAGTTTAGTGGTGATGCATTCCTTTAGCTTTTTCTTATCTGGGAATCTCTTTATCTCTTCTCCAATTCTGAATGATAACCTTGCTGGGTAGAATATTCCTGGTTGTAGTTATCTTTCTTTATCAGCTTTACCCTATTGTGCCAGTCTCTTCTCTCCTGCAAAGTTTCTGCTGAAAACTCAGGTAATAGTTTTATGGGAGTTGCCTTGTATGTTACTAGTTGTTTTTCTCTTGCTAATTTTAAGATTCTCCCTTTGTCTTTAACTTTTGACAGTTTATTATGTGTTTTGGTGTTGGTTTTTTGGGTTTATCTTGTCTGGGACTCTGTGCTTCCTGGACTTGGATGTCTGTTTTCTTTGCCAAGCTAGGGAAGTTTTCAGCCATTATTTCTTCAAATAGGTTTTCTGTTCCTTTTACTCTCTCCTCTCCTTCTGGGACCCCTGTAATGCAAATATTAATGTGCTTTACATTTTCTTAGATCCCTTAAACCATCATCACTTTTTAAATTCCTTTTCTCTTTGTTGTTCGGATTAGGTGATTTCCTTTACCATGTCTTTCAGATTGCTGATTTGTTCTACATAATCTAGTCTGTTGTTGCTTCCCTCTAAAGTATTTTCATTTCAATTATTGTATTGTCCAGTTCTGTTTTACACACACACACACACACACACACACACACACACACACACTGGGGTGCCAAAAAATATATATACATGACTTGTATTCATCTTTTGTTATCAATATGTATTGATTATTACAATTTTAATACAGTTTTTTCCTTTCTTAAAATGTGTATACATTTTTGGCACTCCCTGTGTGTACATATCAGTAATTACTTTAAATGTAAATGGACTCAGTATTCCAATCAAAAGACATAGGGTGGCTTAATGGAGACACACTTTAGATCAAAAGACATATGCAGACTGAAAATTAAGAAATGGAAATGTATATTTCTTGCAAATGAAACTAAAATTAAAGCTGGTGTAGCAATACTTATATCAGATAAAATAGATTTTGAAAAATAGATTGTAAAAAGAGGCAAAGAAGAGCATTACATAATGATAAAAGGATCATTCCAACAAGATAATATATTTATATATACAGAACATTCAATTCAAAAACAGGAGAATGCACATTAATTTCAAGTGTACAGAGATCATTCTCCAGGATTGATCACATGTTAGGCCACAAAACAAATCTCAATAAATTTAAGAAAATTGAAATCATAGTGATAATCTTTCCAACCACAGCAATATAAAACTAGAAATAAATATTAAAAGAAAACTGGATAAAACACAAATAAGCAGAGGCTAATAAACCCACTTAACAACCAAAGAGTCAATGAGGAAAACAAGGAGGAAAGAAAATACCTTGAGACAAATGAAAATGGAAACACACATTCTAAAACCTATTGGAAAGAGCAAAAGCAGTTCTAAGAGGAAAGTTTATAGTGATACAGGCTTACATCAAGAAATAAGAAACATCTCAAATAAACAATCTAACCTTACATATCAAGAAAAAAAGGAGGGCCCAAAAAGATAAAATTAGAAATGAAAGAGAAGTTAACAATAGATACCACAGAAATACAAATAATCATAAGAAAATAATAAACAATGATATGCTAACAAATTAGATAACCTAGAAGAAATGAATAAATGCCTAGAAACATATAATTTCCCAGGACTGAATCAGGAAGAAACAGATAATCTGAACAGATTGATTACTAGCAACTAATTGAATCTGTAACAAAAAATTTAAAAAACTCCTAATAAACAAAAGTCTAGAACCCAATGGCTTCACAGGTAAATTCCATCAACTATTTAAAGAAGAATTAATACCTATCATTCTCAAACTACTAAAAAAAAAAAAAAGAAGAAACACTTCTAAACTCATTCTATCAGGCCATCTTTACCCTGATACAGAAACCAGACAGATACTTCAAAAAAGAAAGGAAGGAAGGGAAGAAGGAAGGAAGGAAGGAAGGAAGGAAGGAAGGAAGGAAGGAAGGAAGGAAGGAAAGAAGGAAGAAAAAAAGAACGAAAGAAAGAAAATTATAGGCCAATGCCCTCAATGAACATAGATGCAAAAATTCTCAATAATATATTAGTAAATCAAATTCAACAATATATTAAAATATCATCTATCACAGTAAAGTAGGATTTATTCCAGAGATGCAAGGAAGTTTCAATATCTGCAAATAAGTTAACATGGTGCACCACATTAACAAGACAAAGGATAACAATAAAAATCATCTCAATAGATGCAGAAAAAAATCTGAAAAATTCAATATTCATTTATGATAAAAACTCTCAATAAAGTGGGTATGGAAGGAACTTACTCAACATAATAAAGGCTATTATTACAAACCCACAGCTAAAATTATACTCAACAGTGAGAAGCTGAAAGCATTTCCTTTAGTGTTAGAAACAAGAAAAAGATGCCCACTCCCACCATTTATATTCAATATGTTATTGGAAGTCCTAACCACAGTAATCAGACATAAAAAAATAAATAAAAGTCATCCAAAATGAAAAAGGAAGATGCAAAACTGTCACTGTTTTCAGAGGGCATTTTTAGAAAACCCTAAAGACTGTATAAAAAACTATTAAAACTAATAAATGAATTCAGTAAAGTTGCAAGATACAAAATTAATACCTAGAAATTAGATGCATTTCTATACATTAATAACAAACTATCAGAGATAAATTAAGAAAATAATCCTATTTCCAATTGCATAAAAAATAATTAAATACCTAGAAATAAATTTGACCAAGGAGGTGAAAGATTTATACTTTGAAAACTTTAAGACATTACTGAAAGAAATTAAACACCACACAAACAAATGAAAATATATATTGTGCATATGGATTGGAATGGTTAATATTGTTAAAATGTCACTATTACTCAAAGTAGTCTATAGATTCAATGCAATTCCTATCAAAATACCAAAGGCAATTTTCACAGAACTAGAATAAATAACCCTAAAATTTATATGGAAACACGAAAGATCCCAAATAGCCAAAGAAATTTTGAGATAGAAAAACAAAGTTGGAGGTATTTATGTTCTCTGATTTTAAGCTATACTGTAAAACTATAGTAATGAAAACAGTATGGTACTGGCACAAAAACAAACACATAGATCAATGGAACTGAATAGAGAGCCCAGAAACTAACACACATTTGTATGGTCAATTAATCTATGACAAAGAAGGCAAGAATATACAGTAAAAAAAAAGATAACATCTTCAATAAACTGTGTTGGAAAAACTGGACAGATACTTGCAACAAATGAAACTACACTACTGTCTTACACCATATGTAAAAATAAAAACAAAATGGATTAAAGACTTAAATGCAAGACTTAAAACTACAAACTCCTAGAAGAAAATATATAAATTAAAAACTTGGACATCAGCTTTAGAATTATTTTTTTTGGTATGTCTCTTTGGCAAGGGTAATAAAAGCGAATATAAACAAATGGGACTACATATATAAAACTAAAAAGCTTTTGCATCAACAAGATGAAAAGGCAGCTTACAGAATGAGAGAAGACATTTGCAAATGGTATATTCTATAAGGCATTAATATCCAAAATATATAATTCAACATAAAAAATATCCAATTGAAAAATGGGCAGAAGACCTTAATAGACATTTCTCTAAAGAAGACATACAGGGGCCGGCCGAGTGGCACGTTGGTTAAGAGTTGGCTTGGGACACCAGCTCTGAGCAGTAGAGCCCCGGTTTGGATCCCACATGAGGGCCAGTGACACTGCCCTCTACAACTAAGATGGTGAACAACAGCTCGACCTGGAGCTGGGCTGCCGTGAGTCACTGGCGACAGTGTAGTCTTCAGGCCCTGCTGTAGTGGGCTGCCATAAGCTACTGTGAGTGGCTGGCAGCCAGCGTGAATGGCCAGCAGCCGGCGTGAGCTGCCAAGAGCCACCGTGAGCGGCCGTCCAGAGGCCGGCGACCGATCTGCCTCACCCGGGAAGAGCGCAATGATAATACCAACATGGGCCAGTGAAGCAACATCCTCCACAACTAGACTGAAGAACAAAAGGACAGCAACTTGTCTGTTCCCCCTTCCCCGATTCCCCAATAAATCTTAAAACAACAACAACAACAAAAAAGAAGACATACAAATAAATTGCCAACAGACACAAGAAAAGATGCTCAACATCAGTAATCATCAGGGAAATACAGACCCAAATCACAATGAGATATCACCTCACACCTGTTAGAATGCCTACTATCAAAAAGACAACACATAACAAGAGTTAATGAGGATGTGGAGAGAAGAGAGCACTTGTACTCTCTTGGTGGGATTATAAATTGGTGCAGCCACTATGGAAAATAGTATGGAGTTTCCTTAAAAAATTAAAAATAGAACTACCATACAGTCCAGTAATTCCACTTTGGGCATTTGTCTGAAGAAATAGAAAACTAATTTTAAAAGATATATGTACTCTATATTTATTACAACATGGAACTGGGGGAAATTTCTGAGACATGTGGATTATTTTCTTGCAATCATCTTTCTCCTTCTCACTTCTCAACATTTTCTTGTTCTTAGAGTAATTCGTCTTCTAAGTATATAACCAACATATATATTCTCCAAAAACAAGTAATAAAAGATAATGGAAGCATCATTCATAATAACCCCCAATTTCCCAAGTGCCCATCAACAAAAATGAATAAATGAAGTGTAATATATTATTGAAAAAGCAATGAGAATTAGCAAACTACAACAACACATAAGAATTTGGATAAATCTCACAAACATAATTTGAACAAAATAAGCCATATCCAAGAGGATACATACTGTATGATTCATTTATATTGAGTTCAAACACAAGCAAAAATAATAGTTCCTTTTGGAAGTCTAGGTGGAGTGTATCCTATTCTTGGGTGAAGGTTTTAATAGTGAATAAGAGAGGAGCTTTCAGGATCCTGGTCATATTCTGCTTTCTTGAGCTGAGTGCTAGTTACACAGTGTGTTCAAACTTTCATGTATATTTATCAGAGCACGCAGGGCCAAGCGGTATCCTCTTATATACAGGGAGAGAAACTAAGGCACCAAGAGTTTAAGCAACTGCCTCAAGTTCACATAGGGGTTTGGCAGCTGGGCTGGGTTAAAGAACCTTTCTTTGGACTCCAGCCTCAGTGCTCTGGACGCTTCCTTTTCAATTGTCTCAATAGTAAGGAGCTTTGCTGTCCAATATGGTAACCACTAGCCACACATTGCTATTTAAATTTGAGTGAATTAAAATTAAATAAAATTTAAAATTTAGTTCCTTAGTAATCTTAGCCACTTTTCGAGTGCTTAATACACACCTGTGGCTAGTGACTAGTTGTTGACTGGTCTAGCAGAACCAATGAGAAAATCAGGACTGAGTCCCTGAAAGCACTAAAAGTTATCCTAAGCATCTCATTGGCTGCTTAGCTGCTGGCCTGGTAGAGGAGAAAGAAGCCCAAATAGTGTATAATTCCCAGGGCTGTTTCTTAGCCAGCAGGTGGAGTGTGTCAGAGGTGTCTCAGCCCACCTTTCTCTGGTCCCTCCTCCCTCCTGGGGCTTAGTGTCCACCCCCTCCTCAGATCACTCACTGTATTTATGATCCAAGAAGACTCACACGTTTTACTTTAGCTCTTAGTGAAGCTTCCTCTCTATTAAAGGCATTTCCAATACCAGAGAAATGGGGGGGGGAAAAAAAAAACATTCCTGAAAGAGAACATTTTCCAGAATCTTTGGACCCACCCATACAAATCTCAGACTGAGGGAAATCCATTTCTCCCATCAGTAGCTCTTGAGGGTGGATCAGGCCTTATCCAGCCAGAGCGAGACCTCAGTTACCTGGTCTCTTGACCATTCTGGTCCACAGGAAGCCCCAGGAAAACAGAGGCCTCCCCTCATCCTTTCTTGCATGCCACGCAGTCCCTCCTGTAGTGTGCTGATGTCTCAGAGCCAGAACATTGTCTAAGAAGATCCCAGAGTGATGGAGCTGCCAAGATTACCCTTCTATCAACCTCTCACTCAGTAAAGGAGATTTTTTTCAACTCCCCTGGCATAATGAACTTCTCTGAACTTTTTTCACACATTTCACTCCCCATAACAGCCCAGGAAGAGCTGTGAGCTCTCCTAAAGGAGTGGTTGGAAATAAGCCTGAGTAACTCAGGGTAAAAATGGCCCAAGGACCTTGAAGGAGAAGTGTCATGGGAGGGCTCAGAGCTCTGCCCAGTGTGCTGAGTGAAATTTTAAAGGGTAAGCCTACTAATCTAACTCAGAGCAGTCACCTCTCTGCCCCTAAGCCCAGGGAGGGCATGGTATGAAAAGTGCCCCAAAGCTACACATTCCCAACACCTCTCTCTTGAGCCAAGACTCTCTAGCTTTGCTTTGACAGTTGATTGCTTGTTTACTCCTTAGGAAGTCATCTGGAACTAAACATTCTTAGGGAAAATACCTACAGCCAGGGATTGCAGAGGCCTTCAATTTTTAATCACCCTAGCACTTGATCCCCATTCCCCACAAATAAAAAATGTCAAACTAAAAGGACACTTCAAATAGCCAGTCAGGGAAAAATTGGGAAACACATGCCTATATATCCTTTACCTCCTGTACACTGAGCCCTGAGGTCGCTCTCTCCTATAACTCCGTCACAGAAATCACTCCAGTGTTGCTGAGCCAATGATGTCTCCCTGACTCACCTGAGAGAGTGTTCATAGGGTTCTTTAATGTGCCCTGACTGTTCTTTCAGCCGTCATCAGAAGCCCACACCTGGTGAATATCAGCAAACTTTCACTTCTTGTTGACCTCTGCTCCCTCCTCCATGAAAGCAGGTGGGGAAGCAAGTAGAGGGCCTATTGGATTTCTCACTCGCTCTTCAATTACTCCATCAGAGCAGCTTTCCACTTCTTCATCTGAAATTGTGCTTTCAGAACAACTGCTCACTATTGACTTAGCTGCTGAGTGGTGGGTGGAGAGAGGTGAGGTTGAGAAAGGAGGGAGATGGGGTGGAGAGCAGGAAGGAGGCGTGTTCTACAATGTAGGTAAACGATTGCATGGCTCAGCCTGTTCAGAGAGAGAAAGAGAGAACAGGTGTACTCACCTGGAAATGACTTCCATTTGCAGAGACAAAAAGCTTCAAAACCCTGGAATTCTAGGTATGGCAATTTGCTCAAGAACCCCTCCTACCCTCCAGCAAAGTTCCTGGTTGCCAATGTTGGTTCAAAAATTTTTCTGTACCTTCCTGTCTTCTGTGTCATGGACTCTTCTCCTAGCAAAGGGCTCAGGGCAAAGATGAAGTTTCCCCTTTGAATAATGGGAGCACAGGATGTATTGCAGGCCACCGAGCAAATCAGTGGCAGAATGGAGCCCCCAGCCTTCTGTTCTACCCACATCAACACCCATTCTCTAGCCTCATCTACTAGTCCTGTAATCTAAACCAGGGCTAGATAAGAAAGAGCCCAAATGACACAGGACTTGGAGTATTTCTGTAAACCCAACTCTGTTTTAGTCTACCTCAGGACAGCGTTGACTTTGTTCTCTTCTCCCAGACCAGCATTCCTGGGGATGGGGTAGAGGGGTGTGGGTGGGGTGTCCTGGAGACTAAGGGTAAGCTCGGCTAATAGACCTGTGTTTTGCGGTACATTGCCACATGTGAATGCTCCCACAAGGGATGCAAGGGTCTATTTCAATGGGTTATAAGCATTAAGTGAGATAATCTACATGTCATTAAAGACTCAAAAATGTTAGGGACTCTTATTGCTGTTGCTATTGTTATTGTTACCTTCCTTGTCTTCTTGGCTTAACTCTGCTCCCTGTTGTGCCCTGGGCCCTGGACCCCGGGGCATCCCAGTGTGAAAAGGAGGCCAGGCTGTGCATAGCCCAACGTTGTGCTCACCTGCCCAGCCTCAGGCCCAGAGAGAGTATATCAGGTCCTCTGATCCCACAGGTCTCGCTGACCACCCTTTTCCATGCTGCCCAGGACTTCTCCAGACCCCAAGCCAGCCTGTACCTTCCTGGGCCCTGGCTCCAAGCTGCTCAATTTTCAGCTTGGAACGAGTCCATATCTTACTCACAAAAGTGCATGTTAAGGCATCTATGAGAAAATCTACAGTGTGTGAATTATATTTCAATCAAGGACTGAATTGGATCCTAAGCAGTTATAAATGTGGCAAACAAAAAACAACCCCAAGCCATCTTTGGAAACTCTCTCTACCAAGTACAATAGAGTTTTCTTTTGTTACATTCAAGAAAAAAGGGGGGAAAAGTAGTTTTTATGCCCTACCTTTCTCTAGTTCACACACCTTCCTCTATTATCCCTCCTATCTTCATGAGAATTGGTAGTAACAGTGATTATAACGGATTTGTGGTATTTTTGTAGACTGATACTTTGGGTATTTGAAGCAATGGTGGAGGTTATAATGCCTATTTTACAGAAAAGAAAGCTGGAGTCAAGAGAGGAGGCCTGTACTTTATTATACCATGTTTCTACACGCTCCTCTGTGCTCATTCTCCTCAAAGCCATGTCAAATGTCCCTCCACTGGATTCACAAGTTGGCAGGGCTGAAGATTGAATGCTATCAGAGAGGTCATGGGAGCATGGGGTCTGTAGCTGGTCAGACCTGCTCACCACCACCCTATCCTCTGGGCTCTTACGGGCCTGGCCACCCTCTCCACTGCTTTCCTCCTGTCTTCTTCTCTTCCAGCTGCCAACATGTCCAGCTTCTCACCCTACGTTTTACAGGGAAAAAACGTCATTTTTCTCTTTCTTCCTGTTTAAGAAGCAAGCACACCCTCTCTGGCATTTTCTAATGTTTTTGATACTTTCAACACTGATGAAAAGAAAACACAGATGATCGCTGCTGGCCCACTTCTCATTTGGCATTTTGGAGGAGCTGCAGGTCCATCTGGACAAAATGAAAGATCCATGCTCTCCCCACATCACCGGAGGAGGGGCTCCACCATGAGGAGGCTTCGGTTCTCAGGTTATGGGGAAAGGAGTGCCACTTCCGGTGACTAGCTATAGGCAGCAGCTGCTTGCAGAGTTCAATGTGTTCCAGAAGCACCAGCTAATGAAGTCCCCAAGAAGCCTAGCCAGGCTCAGCCCCGATCCATTCCTCTCTGACTCACCATCTGCAGGTTGATGGGGATTTGAACGTGAGGTTTAAGTCCTCTCCACCCCAGGGATGGGGACCTCATGTCTACTCTGTTAACATCCAATTGAGTGTTATCCATAGATGAGCAGGGTCCCTGGCCTGGTGACCACTGAAGCACTTGCCCTCAACACTGCCAATTCTCCCAGGCCAGCCTCTAATTGAGGCAGCTACCAAACGCTGCGGCAAAAATCTTCAGGTCTCAAGGGCCGATGAGGATATTATTCAGAGTCACGATTGTCATCACTGTGCCCTCTGGTTAGAAGGGGGCAAAAAATAGAATGGCAGGCAAAAAGCAGCACAGTGTGGTGGTGAAGAGATTGGTCTCTAGGGTCCATCAGTCTTGGGTTCAAATCTTGCCTCCTTCAAATCTTACCTTGGTCCCCTACCACTTGCCTGATTCAAGGTAAGTCACCAAAGGTGACTGTTTCTCAGATTCCTCCACTAGTGGCTTATATAAAGAATCATTGTGATGACAAAAATTACAGTGTGTGAAAGCATCTAAGTTAGTGTCTGGCACAAAATAGGTACCCCAAATGGTTGTTAGGATTATTATAATTCTCTCAAGGGGGATATGGTATACCAATGTGAGCATGTGTGACTCAGAAATGAATACAAACTGAATGAGGTGTTAAGTAGAGGACAAGAATGGCTGTCTGAAGTGGGGCAGAGGAGATCCACGGAGGCCTCTGTTCTCAGGTTATGGGGGAAGAGGGGACAATTCTCAGGTTATGGGGAAATTAAAGCCATCTTTGTGCCCAGGCTCCTGGGTCACTTCCTAAGGAAGTGAGTAGGAGCAGGCTTTGGAACAGGGAAATCTCTGAGAGCCATGGATTTTTTTCTGGTTATCATTATATTCTCTTCTCAAGAAGATCTCATCCTGAGAGCCCCTCAGAGCCTCCTTCAGCTTAGACTTTGGGTCGTTGGGGTTGAGGCATCAAAACTTTTGTCTTGCCAATGGGCTTGGGGCTTTACACAGGTACTAGGGCCTAGGAACTGTGGGTGATGTACGTTGCATCTCACTCACATTGAGTGGCACATAGATAATGCTCTCCCAGGGTCTACAGACTCTCCAGGACCCAGCATTGCACCCAAGTGCTCTGAAAAGCATTGTAGGGTATTGTAGCAGTATCTGAGCAGACAAAAGCATCCTGAGTCTCTCCCAAAAGCAACCCAGACTTCTGAGGACAACTCCAAGTGTTAGGAGGTATGTAGATGGCATGTCACCATCCTTTCCTGGAACTGTCAGCCTAGGGCCTGAGGGAAGCTGCTCCCATTGGGGAGGGAGAACAGGAAGTAGGAATGAGGTCTCCACATCTGCCCCACTCAGCTCCAAGGCCCCTTGCTTGCATGATCTTGCCTGAAGGCTACAGTGCAGGAGGCAAATTCCCTGGGCCTGGGTCAGGGTCCTCTTATTAACTGGGTTCAGAAACCCTGGCATAGGTAGACTCAGTCTGGGCAGGGACCTCAGACCCACATCCATCAGCCTTCCATGACTGAAGGTCCCCACGGATACCATATGTCAAAGGCCCAAGAAGCCCTGGTGGCCAACTCTGAGCATTTGAACCTGCCTCACAGAGTGGAGCCCTCACCTAGCTGGGACACACCTACCCAGCTACATCCAGAACTACAAGACATGCCTAGCAGGTCCTGTGGAGACCATACACACAGAGCTACCAGACATGAAGGCAGGGACCGACAAAGACACCCACAGCTGCACAGCTGCACAGCGGCACATAGAGGCACAGTAACACAGGAAGGGCACCTCCCTCCCATCCCTACTTTCTTCTAGTCTATGTTGGCTGGCTCGGGCTCCATTCAAAATGCCACAGGTTGGAAGGCTTAAACGCCAGGAATGTATTTCCTTGTAGTCCTAGAGTCTGAAAGTTCTAGGTCAAGGTGTTGGCAGGTTTGGTTCATGGTAAAAGCTCTCTTTCAGACTTGCAGATGACTGCCTTCTAACTGTATCCTCACATGAGGAGGGAAAGAGAGAGAGAGAAAGACAGACTCTGGTATCTCTCCCTCTTTTTATAATGCCACAGTCCTATCAGAATAGGGCCCCACCCTTAAGACGTTATTTAACTTTAATCACCTCCTCACAGGCCCTGTGTCCAAGTATACATTGATTGGGCTTAGGGCTTCAATATATGAATTTTGGGAACACAATTCAGTCCATGTCTTCATAGATCGCATGGCAGTGCAAAGAACAGAGACCTTGGACAGAGTGAAAACATGTGTTTGGACCCCAACACTGCTACTTATTAGCTGTGTGGTCATGGGCAAGGACCCAGGCCTCAGTTTTCTCCTCTGCAAGATGGGTTATACAATACAATTTTGGAAAAGGCTAATGAAGGTGGCTGGTTTATAATGCCCACTCCAAAGTAGGCACTCAACAGTATTTGTTTCTTCTCCTTTATTGTGGTCTCTCTCTGAGCTTAGGGAGGAGGAGAGATAGAGGTGGTCAGAATGATGTAGAGGAAACAGTTCTAGTTTGTCAACAGTCCTAAAATAGGAAACTCCTGTGAGAGTTGCAGTAGAGAGGACAGCTTGCCATCCCCTCCCCTCTCTCACACCTGGTTCAGAAACGTGACCCCCAACAATATTAAACATAGATGGACAACTACTGTCCATGGTTTCTGGACCACAGATGTAGAGACAGTTTATTTATCCAAGTGTCAGTCACTCATCTCCCACTGTGGGATTCTTCCTCTTCAGCAGACACATTCCAAAACCTTGAAGTTACAAGTTACCATTTTCCTGGCTCCCCGGCTCCTTTCCACCTGCTAGCAAAACAGCCTCTGGCCAAGGACCCACTCATTGCTTCCCCTGGACTGAAGGGAGTGGTCACCTTCTTCAGAGTGATGGGGGCATCGAAGTTATTCAAGGAGCCTTCACATGCAAGAAAATGAGCTGCCTTTGACCTTGCCCCACTCAACTCTGAGCAGCACATCCTCATCTGTGATGCTCAGTACAGCTCAGCTCTTGTCTTATGGCCTTTACAGGGGAGCAGAAGTATCCTGGCTCTCAGAGACCTCCACTTCCTGGATGATAGCTCAGGCCAAGCAGAACTAAGCCTCTCCCCTCTTCACCTCAGGCAGAGGCCTGTTCCCTCCCTGGATGGGCCTGCTCAGCAGAAGGCTTGAAGGACAGAGGAGACCACCTCTCTGCTTCAGTGAGCACATTGCTGTTTCTGCACCCCTAACTCTCCCACCTATTTCAGGGTTCTTTTATCACCCCTTTGCCATCAGGGTACAAATCAGTCAACAAATAAGAAAAACAAGTCTTTATTCCTTTCAAAAACATCACTACCTAGAGATGTGTGCATGTCTGAATGAGTCTGTGACTCAAAAACAAAACAAATCCCAGAAAAGCATAACCCAGTAATGCAAACGGAAGCCTCCGATCATTGAGCTTTCCCCATGTCCTTACCAGCCTTAGGGGACCATTACAGGGCTTACCTTTAGGAATGAAATGTTCACCGGGCTCTGCATTCACCTCTCTAGCTGGAGTGCTCAAGTGTCCCTGAAGCTCTTGTACATGCCATACAAGCCTCGAGGAGATGGGTAAACATCCAACAACATGCCTTTCTGCCTTTCTCCTGAGGCTCTGAACAGAGGGAAGTAGGAAGGAGTGAGTGAGTGTGTGTTAGTTAGGTGTGAGAGTCAGTGTGTGAGCAAATGAATGAATGAGTGAAGGCATTAGTGAGATTGTGTGAATGAATGAATGACTATGGAAGTGTTTTAGGGTGTTAGTGAAAGCACGTGAGTGAATGTATGAATGTGTGTGTGTGTTTGAGTGAATGGGCAGCAGTGTGGGTGGAGTGTGTGCAGCATGAGATGAAGGCTCAGTGTCTTTCATTTACAGGGGTATCTTTGGCATCTAGAATATAGAAGGTGATAACAAACGTGCTGAGTAACTAAATGAATGAATGGGCAGTGCAGTAGGTATTATTGGGATACTCATTTTCCAGATGAGCACACTGAGGGTCAGAGAAGCTGGTAAGTGACAGAGCTGTCACTCAGGCTAGCAATTCTGATTCCCAGTCCGGTGTTCTTATGTCTCTAATAATAAAAATGATCATGTCTAGTGGGCACCAGTCCCCATCTTCTCACTCCATGTGGCCTTCCTGGGTTCCACCCCACACTATCAGAGGCTGGGCAGGTGCAGGAGGGACATAAAAGTCCCCTGGACTTCCCCATACACTTAAACCATGACAAGATCCCCAAGCCAGACAAGCGGAGGATGAGGTCCTTGTTCTAGAGGGCAGCAAATTGCAGCATCTGAGCTGCCCGTGGCATGGGGGACAGATCCGTGGGAGGACCAGGAGCCAGGATTCCAGGACCAGTCAGTGACCAGAGCAAACCCCAGCCTCTCTGCACTTTGGTTTCCCAATCTCTGAAATGAGATACTGACCCCACTTTTTGTCCTGGGCTACTGTTCCTCTTTCTCCCCCCACCTCCCAGCAGGCAAAGCTTGAAGGCTTCCCTGGACCTGGCCCAGCTCCCTGGCCAGGACTCTCCTGTGCCTGCCTCCCTGGTGACAGAGCCTGCCCTGGCCACTGACTTGAGTTGGGGAGATGGATCTGCAGGGCACTGCCTGTGGCTGCCACCATTCTCTTTAATTGAAACCTTCCCTGGGAGTTCCCATTAGGACTTCTGTCCCCAGACACCTCTCTTTATATAGACACCCTTGATCCTCAGTATTTAAAGTCACCTCGTCACTACCTTCTTCTCAGTCTCTCTGAGATGGCCCAGAGGTCCTCCCGGCCCTCCCACCTGAGAGGGTTCCAGCACCACTGTGTGAACCTACAGTTGTGAATACTGTGCAGTGCACAAACCTAGGGGACGTACGTAGTCTCCCAGGGTGCAGTGAATGGCGCCCCTTGGGACTGGGCTCTGAAAACCTGCACAGCTCTGCTCTGTGATGCTTGGGCATTGGGATCTTTTCATGGGCTGGGGTTGGTAAAGCAGTACCCAAGGCCCTGAATACCTTCAAGGGTGAACAGGAAGCAAATTCCTGGATGTGATCTCTAGTGCCAGAGTTCAGAATGTGAAAAATAGAGCATAAAGGTGTGAAGCATACCCTTTCTACAATGAATATTAATGACACATGGAAAAGCATCTCTTCTCTAGACAAAACTTAGGAAAAACGAGGTATCATAAATGAAAAGAAATACAAAATTCTAGGTTCAGTAAGATAATTTCTCATCCTATGAGATGTGAAAAACAAGATTTAGTTTTCCTATTAAAGAAAAATGAAAAATCACCAGCAATTTCTTCTTGAAGTTAAAAGCCTCTAGGACCATATCTAGGACACATATTTGAATAATTTGACACCCAGGCAGCCTTCACAAACAATTTTTTTCTTGTATTTCTGATGAGACCTCTAATTGCGGGCTTATAACTCTCCAGAATTGATATGTCAGGCTATTTTCTCAGATTCTCCAACTCTTGCAGCACTCTCCATCTTCATGTGCATGAGTGATAACTGGCTTGCTGCACCATGAGGTTTTAAGCCAAAAATAAACCATTTGCCTCCACCTACCCCCCAAACTACACTTCACTTCTCCGCTTTGAATAAACTGTGATGCAGGAGAGGGCTCCTGTTTCAAAAGGCAGGTCACCCTTTGCCCATCAGTTTAAGAAATAACATGGTATCTGATAGGATACATTTGTAAATTCAAGTTCAGTTCAAACATGCTTTGAAATAGTGCTTGCATTCTTTTTCCAGATATAAGTTAAATAAAGCACAGCCACCAAAGCAGAACTAAACCCTGCACATTTCCCTGTCTGTACACCTGCTGTTCTCCAGCACCCTTTGTCTCTGACACACAGAGCCACATTAGCCTTGAGGACCACCTCTCCTTCAACTAGCTCTGTTTGGGTACCAGGGCTTTGACATGTATTAGACAGCCGCATGACATTCTAGGTGAGCAGGCTGCAGGAGAAGAAGACACAGAACTATGTGTAGGCACATTATGGCAGTGGCCTTGAGGGTATCTTAGTGTGGCATTGCAGCAGAAGGGATTTAGATGACAGAGTGTTTTCCAATCTTGGTGCATTGGGATCTTCGGTAGAGATTTATAAAACTAAATCCTGCGTTCAACCTGAGAGATGCTGATTCAGTAGCCGTAGGGCTGAAAACCAGTATCTGTAGTTAACAGAATATTCATAAGTGACTCTACTGAATAGCTGAGAATGAAAACCACTGGATGAGATCATGGGAACAATTAATTGTCTCGAAGAATGTGAATCAATGAGCTATATTTTTGCAGAGGGATGGACAGGGTGACACTGGTGGTTGTTTAATAGTACAAATTTTGTCCTAGTTCATATCCAGTGTTATTTGGAGCTAAATCTGAGACACCCAAAATGTGAATCAGGTACATCAGCTGATATATCTTTTCAGATAAAAATCCTATAGTCATAGAATCTCGAGTTATAAGATATCTTAGAGATCACCTGGGTAACTTTCCTCTGTTCAATTCATGAATGTCATCTCCAATATCTCCTTTAATTCATCTTCCACTCTTTATTGGAATTACTTAAAGGAACTATTTGATCATCAGTAAATTGTATCTCTCTGTGAAATAAATGTAGACTCTGCAGAAGAGTCTACAAACTTGTTCTTGCCATTTGAATCAGAATCTGCCACTCTGAGTACATTCTTCTAGCCTCCACCCTCAACATCAAAGATGGCTGCTATTCCTGTGAAGGCATTGCCTTCTGGAACACATTTCACTTTGACTCTATTCCCTCTGTTTTTTTTTTTTTTTGAGGGGTGTGACCTACAGCTCTTCTCCCAATGTTGACAGGTAAAAGACCTGTCTCATTTCAGTGAGGAGGTCATCTTGGGAAGCCCTGTTTCAGGACCCACCTGGGTCTTGGGACACAATTCCAAGATGTAGACACATAACAATTATGAGGAGGCTCCCTCATTCTTAAGCTTTTGAGAAATCTGCCAGAATGCTAATGGTTTCTATAAAAACACTTTGGAAAAGTCAGTCATAAGCTTCTATCCAGAGGCTCAGCTCCCAAGAAAAGATTATTCCACAGGAGGGAGAGGATTAATACTAGTGAGGGGCTCACTGCCCCCACTGTACCAACCCTGTCAGGACAAGGCCCATAGGTGAGGTGAGCTGATGTCTTTTTCTACCCCCTCCACACCCAAAAACTGTAGGTTAGGGATCTGTTCATTCAGAACCTGGTTTCAACTTATATTTTTCTCACCAACTTGAGCTCATATAATTTATTTTTAAATATGCAGTGTGCAGGCCTTTCTTACTTAAGATGAATTGAAATAAGTCTGTAAGCTGCTAAATTATTCTACATATCCTGTTCACTTGCTTCTATTGCTCCTGGAATCCACGGCTCAGGTGTGGGCAGTGGGTGGTGCTTTCCTCCTGCCTCTAGATAAATTACTTTTTATCTTATTGGAGGTACTCCAAAACAGGAAACTTCACAAGCTGCCTTGATTATCTCCCCCAGGGCCTTGGTCAACTCTTATTTAAAATGTAGTTTTTAATTATCTAACTTAAATATATCTTGTTGACATTATAACTTGCCCCACCCCCTTAAGTTTCATTGTCCACAAAAACAGGAATATTTTCTTCTACCTGGACCCCTTGCAATCATCTTCAACATGCTTACCCTCATCAGTCAGCCCCTGGCCGAGGGCTGGGGGAGATATTCAGCTGGGACCAGCTCTGAGGAGCATACTCACAGCTGCATGGGGGACATGTCCTCAGCACTCCCTGCTCCTCTGAATTCCAATAAGGTTTACTGGAGGAGGGAAAAGGAAGCCAAACTAAAAAGGAGATTCTGGGCAGCATCCAAAGTCATAACACTGTCTGAGAATGTGCACTTAGGTACCAAGGCCTGATTATATCCCACCTTTGGGGGTGGGGGATGGGAATGCAGTGAAGGCCATACACAGGCTGGAATCAAATTGCTGAGGCCTTCGAAAGTGCTAGGAGACTCAGCACATTTACAAAACCACATACCCACATAGCTAATAATCACAAAAAAGTCAAGTAATCCTTTCTGTATTCTGGGTGAATTCTATACTTAAGTTCCCTGAGCTTTTTCAGAGACTTTTTATTACAGAGAAGTAGAGGAGAGCTCCTGGGCCAGGAGAGAATGAAGGTGTTGGGTGCCCACAAGTAGGTTTTTGGAGCACAAGGTCCCAGGTCATTTTGGATGCAGCACAGGGGAGGCCATAGGAGGCTGTTGTCACAGCATTGGGGATACATAACCAGGTCCCCCAGGAGCTCTAGTACTGGCTGGGGATATCTTAGTATCCAAGGATGAATCAATTTGTTCTGCCCAAACTGATGTTAATTCATTCCTCAAAGATGGCGAGGAGCCTTAAAACAAGACAGAAGCTTGGAGCAGCACACAGAATGAATTAAATTACCCCCAGAGATAGGGAGAGAGAGAAGTGTGTTCTCTTTGTTAAGTCCTGGCATTTGCCAAGAGATATTTAAAAGAAAGGAAAGAAGGAAACCACCAAAGTAATCTTTTCTTTTACAACCTCTAAGATACTCCTGTGAGTGGGCCAGGTTATAGTAATCCCAGAACCTCAGGGCCTTCCTCCTATCTTATGTGGGGAACACAGGGAAGAGTGCAGCCCATGTCCACCACTGGCAGGAATCTGTATTTTACTGTGGGGTATGTGGTTTGCATAAAACCGACCTCAAATGGAGCTCACACTGTAAAGGGCTCTGCACTCTCCACATTTCTGCCCATTCAGGAAGACCCAGCTTGGCATCATCACCATTAAACCAAACAACACTCTAAGCTTCTGACTATGTATTTGGTACCTAGATACATGATAGTCAGTTAGCCATTGCTATGAATCCCTGTGGGTAAAACCATGCTAACCAACACTTCACCTTTCTGAATATCACAGGAATTAATCCATCTTTCCTCTAAACTTAAGAAATGACTTCTGTTATCCCATTCTAGAATCTCGACATTCTCATTGATGTTACAGAACACAATATTATTGCAACATTTCTCACCATAATCACTGGTCTTCAGAGTCTCTCCTTCACCCATTTCTCAACTATTTCAATGCTCCTCTCACCATTGCATGCCTTCTTGCTTAGTGAAAAGAATTTCCTACTATCCCTTGAAGGAAGCATGGTCAGAAAATGCATTAACAGGTCTTACATAGTATATCTATTCCAACATACTTAAATTCATGAGTCTTCTGAGTCCTTCCTCAATGCTACCAAAGAGGCTCCAACGTTACCACCTCATTTACTACACACCATTATTACATCCAAGTTTCAAGGAACTTATGAAACATCCTTTCAAAATACTTCCATAGTTGTTCCTTAAGTTACTACTGTTACATAATAGCCATATTTTTCTATTGATTTGGCAATTAGTAGATTGCCTTTCATGGAAAAAAAACTGTAAGCTTGAAGATAGTGGAGTAGGTAAATACTGTACTTGGCTCCTTCCATGACCACATCAAAATTACCACTAAACTACAGAATAATCACCAAGAACCACCTGAAGATTAGCTGAATGGAACTCCTATAACTAAGGATATAAAGAAGAAGTTATGTCAAAATTGGTAGGAGGGGCAGAGACACAGAATGGGAAGGCCCCATATCTACGGCGTGGTGGTTAAGAAACAAGAGGAATATCTTAACTGTAGAGGTCACCCACTGAGGAGCAAGGGGTCCCAGCCCCACATTAGGCTGCCCAGACCAGGGTTCGAGTACTGAGAAGTCCCCTTAACTTTCAACTGTGAAAATCAGCAAGGATTCTATATGGGTAAGAAAGAGGGCTGCTAGAGTCCCAGGTACTACTTTTAAAGGGCCCATGCATGGATTTACCCACTGTCAGACACACTTATTCTGAGCTCTAGCACTGGGGCAGCAGGTTGAAAAGTGCCAGGAACTTACAGGGAGGAACTGAATTGCCTGGCTTCAGAGTGAGGGCTTGAGGAGCAGTTCTGATTGGGCAGGGGCCACTGTTTCTTTGCTGAGCTGTACACCCACCCAGCCTGCAAGTGCAGGCAAGTGCCAAGTTTGAATCTCCATCAACCTGGCTAGCACTGTTCAACCCACCCTGCTGATTTCCTGAGACCACACCCCATCCATCTTGTGGGCCCACCCAAGTCACTTCCAGAGGATTTCCATGTAAATGGCCTGTCTCAGCTCATGCTGTAGAATTTCCTAAAATCTTTCAAAGGTTTACAAACCACAAATGAGCAGCATCTGGCCTTGGCATACCCCCATACCTTTTGCTAAGTGGTCCCAAGTCCAGCACTAGTGGCAGCCAGACTCAGTTTACAGCTTAGCCACTCTGAGGTGCCTCCAAGACCAGGACAAGCAGCAACCATCTGCAGATCATTTTTTAGCTCATACCAGGAGGCCTCAGGCCAAGCAGAGGCAGCAGCGGAACTTGGCCTGCACCAGAGCCTTTCCCAAGAGGCCCTGGAACCAACACATCTGGTGGCCAGCTTCAGACATCAACAGAAAGCCACTCAACCATCTCCACAAACAACACACCCAAAGGGCTTACTTGGTGGGCACCAGAGGCCTGCTAAAGGGAATCCTGCTCTGTGGGATCAGCCCCTGCACAACAACCCCTCTGCTCTACACATGGCTATTTCCCACAGCCAATCACCCGGAGGTCAATCCATCCCATTGAGATGCCAACAGCAATCAAGGCTCAACTACAACACAAGGGCATATACCACCCACATAAGGGACACCCCTGGAGCGACAGGCTCCGGTGACCAGGGAGACTGAACTACTAGGCCCCACAGACACCTACTGTTTACATAAGGCCACCCTACCAAGATTGGGAGATGTAGCAGATCTATACAACACATTGAAACAAACACATGGAGTCAGCCTAAACAAGGAGACAAAAAGTATAACCCAAATGAATGAACAAAACAAAACTTCAGAAAAAAGAACTAAACAAAATGTTGACAAGCAACCCAGCAGATGCAGAGTTCAAAACACTGGTTATATGACCGGCCGAGTGGCGCATTGGTTAAGAGAGGGCTTGGGATGCCAGAGGACCCCAGTTTGGATCCCAAATATGAGGGCCAGTGACACTGCTCTCTACAGCTAAGATGCTGAACAACAGCTCAACCTGGAGCTGGGGTGCTGTGAGTCACCGGCGATGGCGTAGGCTGCAGCCCCTGCTGCAGTGGGTTGCCATGGGTTACCGTGTGTAATCAGCAGCCAGTGTGAGCGGCCAGCAGCCGCTGTGAGTGGCCATCCAGAAGCCGGCGACTGGTCTGCCTTGCCTGGGAAGAGCGCAATGATGGTGCCAACTTGGGCCAGTGAAGCAACGTCCTCCACTACTAGACTGAAGAACAAAACGACAGCAACTTGTCTGTTCCCATCCCCTAATTCCCAAATTTAAAAAATAAATAAAAACAAAAAAACACTGGTTATAAGGATGCTCAATGAACTTAGGGGAAGAATAGATAAAATCAGGGAGAATTTTAAGAAAGAGATAGAAAATGTAAAAATGGAGATAGAAAGCATAAAATATACAATCAGAAATGAAGACTACGTTAACTGAAACAAAGAATATACTAGAAACAATCAACAGCAGATTAGGTGAAGCAGAGGACTGAATCAGTGATTTGAAAAACAAGGCAGCAGAAAATACTCAATGGGAACAGCAAAAAGAAAAAAGAACCCCACAAAATGAGGATAGTTTAAGAGGCCTCTGGGAAAACATCAAGTGTACCAACATTCATATCACAGGGGTACCTGGAGAAGAGAGAGAACAAGGAATTGAAAACTCATTTGAAGAAATAATGACTTAAAAGTTCTCTAACTTGGCAAAGGAAATAGACATACAAACCCAGGAAGAAGAGAGAGTACCTAACAAGATAAACCCAAAGAGGCCCACACCAAGATACACCATCATTAAAATGCCAAAGGTTAAAGACAAAGACAGAATCTTAAAAGCAGCAAGAGAAAAGCAGTTAGTTACCTATAAGTGAGCTCCTATCAAACTGTCAGCTGATTTCTTTGCAGGCCAGAAGAGACTGGCACAAAATATTCAGTGATGAAAAGCAAAGAACTACAGCCAAGATTACTTCACTCAGCAAGGCTATTATTTAGAATCAAAGGACAGATAAAGAGCTCCCCAGATAAGAACAAACTAAAGGAGTCCATCACCAGCAAACTAGTATTACAAGAAATGTTAAAGGGGCTTCTTAAAGAAGAAGCAGAGGAGGAGGAGGAGGAGGAGCAGGGGGAGGAGGAGGAGGTGGAGAAAAGAACATAAATATGAATAATAAAATGGCAATAACTGCATACCTATTAATAATTACTTTAAATGTAAATGACCTACAAGCTTCAATCAAAATATATAAGGTGGCGGAGTGGGTTAAAAATAAGACCCATCTGTATACTCCCTACAAAAGACCCATGTCTGATTGAAAGACACACACAGACTGAAAGTAAAGAGATGGAAAAATATATTTTATGCAACTGGAAATGAAAAAAAAAAAGAAAAGCTGGAGTGGAATACTTTTATCAGACAAAACAGATTTTTAATACAAAGGCTTATAACAAGAGATAAAGAAAAACCCAGCATTTCCACTTCTAGGTATTTATCCAAAGAAACCCAAAACAGTAATTCCAAAAGACATATGCATCCCTATGTTTATTGTAGCATTATTTACAATAGCCAAGAAATGGAAGCAACCTAAATGTCCATCAATAGACAAATGGATACAGAATATTTGGTACATGTATACAAAGGGGTATTACTCAGCCATAAAAAACAGTGAAATCTTGCCACTTGTGACAACATAGGTGGACCTAGAGAGTATTATGCTAAGTGATGTAAATCAGACAGAGAAAGACAAATACAATATGATTTCACTTATATGTTGAAACTAAAAAACAAAACAAACAAACAAAACAGAAACAAACGTATAGATACAGAGAACAAACAGATGGTTACCAGATGGGAGGAGGGGTTGGGGGATGGGTGAAAAGGGGAAAGGATTAAGATGTGCAAATTGCCAGTTATAAAAACAGTCACAGGATATAAAGTACAGCACAGGGGATATAGTCAGTAATATTGTAATAACTATGTATGGTGTCAGATGCATACTAGGCTTAGAGGGATGATCACTTCATAAGCTATATAAATGTCTAATCAGTGTGTTGTACACTTGAAACTAATATAATGATGTACTCATATGTCAACTGTAATTCAAAATTAAAATAATGAGGATAAAAAAAGAAAGAACTATATCTTCCAGTTTATGAGATAAACATTAAGGACATACAGTTTCATCTTGACAGGCTCTTAAATGACATGGTCCTATTATGTTTCTTCTGCAAGGTTTCAAATGCCACAATAAATATCAGCCAATACCACATTTTTATATTTATCACTGCACACATATAAATCAAGCACCACCACTATTCATATGCCAGACCCTCAACTTCTAACTTCACCTCATACCAATATGAAAGACTTAGACTTTTTATAACAACATATATCACCCCACTCACAAACAGCAGTGTGGTTCCTAAAATCTCATTCTGAGGATTTAATTTTAAAGACCACTCCTGGTAACCACTGTCAAATTAGGAAACTTTAGATGATGCGTCAATGGATTATATGGTACAGAAGACTTTGGCTTTGGGAAAGTTGGAGTAGAAGTACTTTTCCCTATTCTTCCTCCTAAGTGCAACTAAAAATCCTGTACATTATATTTTTAAAATATAAGATAACACTAAAATGTGGAGAGAAGTCAGACAAATCAGGAAACTTGGAACCTGAGGGACAACACCACAGTGAATTCTTTAGATTTTCTTTTTGCCTGATATCCCAGATTTGCAGACAGCAATTCAGGAACACCGATAGGTACAGATAAAAAAGAAAGCACCCACAAAATCCTGTTCTCTCTAGCCAAATGACTAGGAAAGGAATAGCATAAGAAGACAGAAAAAGTTTAGATAACAACCACTCAAATCCAGTCAAACACCACAGAATAACCTGTGGTCTCACCGTATCCATGCCAGGAGAAGCTGAATGGGAAGCCCAAACTTCAACACTTGTGATGTTGTAATGAGGCACTCCATTCTTGTCACCAACTGTACCTTCTCTATGACAGAGAAAGCTGAGTAGAGAGCAGAGACTTTTATCTCTGTTGGGCCACAGTGTCAATGGAGAACACATAGGTGGTATAGAATTTCACTTCTATCTGGCAGTAATGAGGCGTCCCTTCCCTCCCTCACTGAGTGGTATCAGGAAAGGCCTACTAAAAAGTGAGAACTTTTACCACTGCCCATCCTGGTGTCAATGTAGGCTATGTGGGGTGCAGTAATGAAGCCTTCCTGGCCCTCACAACCAGACTGATACTAGCAGACGACCATGAAGAGCCAAGCCTCTACCCTTACCCAGAAGTAACAAGAGACACATCCCCACCTTGGGTGTCAACAGACACTAAATGGAGGGCCTGAATTTGTAGCCCTACATGGCAGCAATGAGACAGTGGAACAAAAAAGTTTATAAAGACCCACAATTTCATATCTTAGTATTCAAAATATCTGGGTTTCAATTGAAAATCACTCATTATGACAAGAAACAAGAAAATGTCAACTTGAGTGGAAAGAAACAATTGATAAATGCCAAACATTAAAATAACAGAGATGTGATTAGTTCGCACAAACCACTGCAGCGAAAACACAACTCTGCGGGACATGCTGAGCAGCAAAGGGACTCCCACGTGGACTACTTAGAGGTGGGCAGACCCGGTGGGTTCGGGAATTGGGAGGCGAGGCGCGTGGAGACCCAGGAGGCGCCCGGTATTCTGAGTCCGGGGATCCCAGCAGATCGGAAACTTCCCTCACCTGTCCTCCAGCCCGCGCGCACTGGGGCGGAGTCCTCAGGCCACTTGCGAAGTAGATCTGAGGAGGACGCGTGGGAGGAGGCAGACTGCTCGCCCCCACAGAGGCGGAAAAAAGTACACTTGAATTTTAAAAACTATAAAAATTATTGAAATGAATGAAATAATACCTAGATAAATGGGAAGACATCCTCTGTTCATGGATTAGAAGATGTAATATTTTTAAGATGGCAACATCTCTAAACTGATACACAGATTCAGCACAATTGCTATCAAAATCCCAGTTGTCTAATTTGCAGAAATAGTTAAAAGCTAATACTAAAATTCATATGGAAATTCAAGGGAACCAGAGTAACCAAAACAATCTTGAAAAAGAATAAAAACTTAAAAGACTCACATATCTCAATTTCAAAACTTATTACAAACTATGGTAATGAAGAGTGTGTGATATTGCCATTAAGATAGATACACGTCGGGTTGTCAGAAAAGTCATGACACATGTTTGCAACAGATGGCACTAGTTCATTTTGGAAAGTACTAGATTCATTCGCATCATGTTATTGCTATATCATTTGACAGCTGACAGTTCTACCTTCATTCTAAAAAAAAATTGAATGATTTGGTTGAGTTTTGGAGATTTTATGACAAGTTGAAGATGGAAGACAAACTATGCATTTTTGCCATATTTTACTGTTTTACTTCCATAAAGGGAAGGCTGCGTGACAAGCTTGTGAAAAGTTGCATAAAGTTTACGGTGACAATGCTTTACAAGAATGTTAGTGCCAACAATGATTCTCAAAATTCCATGCTGGTGATTTTGATCTCAACCACGCTCCTTGGTCAGGGAGGAGCACCAAAGTTGATGATGACAAAATAAAGGCATTGATCGAGTCAAACCCACGTTACATGACACAAGAGATTGCAGAAACATTGAGCATCCATCATTCACGTGTTCATGACCACCTGAAAAAGCTGGGCTACATAAGCAAGCTTGATATTTGGGTTCTGCATGAACTCAAAGAAGTTCATTTGACGGCGCATACAAACGTCTGCAATCTGCTCATTAAACATGAGGAAAATGATCCTTTTTTGAAGTGATTGATAACTGGTGATGAGAAGTGGATTGTTTACAACAATGTGGTGTGCAAATGGTCTTGGTCCCAATGTGATGATTCACCTCAAACTACATCAAAAGCAGACATTCATCAGAGGAAAGTTATGCTCTCAGTGTGGTGGGATTTTAAAGGTGTCATGTTTTTTGAGCTCCTACCAAGGAACCAAAAAATCAATTCGAATGTGTACTGTCGGCAATTGGACAGCTTGAATGAATCCATCATCCAGAAACATCCAGAGCTCATTAATTGTAAAGGAGTTGTGTTTCATCTCAACAATGCAAGATCACACGCAAGTTTGATCACCCGTCAAAAATTATTGGAGCTTGGATGGGATGTGTTGCCATACACACCATACTTGCCTGACCTTACACCGTCAGATTTCCACTTGTTTCACTCTCTTCAAAACTCCTTACATGGTATAATGTTCAATTCAGATGAGGCTGTAAATCAGCACCTTGTTCAGTTTTTCACAAATAAAGATAGGTCCTTCTATGAACAAGGAATTATGAAGCTCACTGAAAGATGGCAAAAGGTTATCGAACAAAATGGGCAATATATCATTGATTGATCTTTGTTCTTTATGTAAATAAATAACCTTTGAAAAACATAGACAAAGTACATCATGAGTTTTCCAACGACCCAATAGATCAATGGAATAAGATTGAGAGTCTATACCTGAACACATGCACTTATTCAATAAATGTAATAAGTGCATGCTTCTATGGACAATTGATTTTCAGCAAGGATACCAAAACAATTCAATGTAGGAAGAAGAGAGTTTGTTTTTTTCAACAAATGATGCTGGTACAGCTTGATGTTCACATACAGAAGTATAAAATTAGACACTTTTCTCACAACATGTAGAAAAGTTAACTCAAATAAAAATATATATATATAAAATTAAAACTAAAATGACCTTTTAGGAGAAAACAATCTTTGAGATGTTGGATTAAATAATAGTGTTTTTATATGATATCTAAAACACATACAACCAAACAAAACATAGATAAATTCTAATTTATCAAAATTAAAAAAAAACTTTCATTTTATAAAGAACACTATCAAGAGAGTGATTTTAAAAAAAATTCTCAGAAAACTAGGGATGGGGTAACCTCCTCAATTTAACAAATATCTACAAAAAATTCCACAGTATCATTATACTTAATGATGAAAGATTAAATCCTTTCCCTGTCATGTGGCACAAGATAACAATGTTCATTCCCATGAGCCTTATTCAACATAATAGTAAACGTTTTAGCCTGAAAATTTGTGCAATAAAGTTAAATAAAAGGCAGCAGATTATAATGGAACAAGTAAAGTGTCCATATTTGCAGGTGATGTGATTGTCTATGTATGAAATCACTCAGAATTTACCAAAAAAAATCTAGAACTAATAAGTGAGTTCAACAAAGTTACCGCATACAAGATAAACCTTCAAAAATCAGTCGGATTTTTATATACTAGCAATGAATATATAGATACCAAAATTAAAACTACAATACCATTTATAATCACCCAACTTTATTCATAATAGCTCTAAATTGGAAGCAACATAAATGTCCTTCAATAGGTGAATTGTTAAACCAACTGTGGCACTTCCATACTGTAGAATGGCACACAGCAACGAAAAGGAATAAACTATTGATACATTCAGTAATATGAGTAAACCTGCAGAGAATTATGCCCAGTGAAAAACACCAATCCCAATAGGTTACAGATTGTTTAATTCATTATGTAACAGTCTTGAAATGATAGAATTATAGAAATGGAGGACAGATTAGTGATTGCCAATGGAAGGGGTAGAGGGAAGCAGGTACACCTACAAAAGGGTGACATAAGTTATTCTTGGGGTGATGGAATTGCTTCATATCTTGACTGTATCAATGCTTGGTTGTGATGCTGTAGTGTAATTTTGCCTGATGCTATTATTGGAGGAAACTGAATAAGCGGTACAAGTAGATGTACGACAATTAAGTTCGTGAACTTGTCACTGTGTGCTTACATGGGCAGCACTGTACAGACAACTTGGTAAAGTTTCATAACCTTGGTATATCTGTCTCACAGCTGTGTTTGTTTCGATGTGTGTCTGTGTTTTGCTGAGTGGCGTTCATTATTGTTGTTATGTGTTTTTTGTGTGCTGTTGTGAGAATTCTGAGCTTGATTTAGAGCAATGAACAAACATTAAATTTCTTGTTAAACTTGGCAAGAGTGGAAGTGAAATCAGGTACATGTTAGTCCAAGTTTATGGGATAATGCCATGAAGAAAACGTCAGTATACAAATAGATTAAACATTTTTCTGAAGGGAGAGAATGTGCCACTGATGAAGATAGGTCCGGGCTTCCAGTAACGAGCAGAACTGATGAAAACATTGCAAAAATTCATTAAATCATGCGTTCAATTCATCAGCTGACTGTGAGAAGCAGAGCAGATCGAGTAAATATCAGTAGAGAAACAGTTAGGAAAATCTTAACTGAAAGTCTTGTCACGAGAAAGGGGTGTGCAAAAACGGTCCCGAAGGAGCTCACCAGTGAACAAAAGCAAAGGAGAGTTAAAGTTTGCCAAGACCTTTGGAGAGGCAAGATGATATTTTGGGCCATTTTATCACTGGTAATAAAACATGGGTGTACCAATATGACCTTGAAACAAAGTATCAAAATGCACAATGGAAGTCAGCGAATTCTCCATGACCAAAAAATTTCCATCAGTCCAAATCAAGAGTCAAAACGATGTTGCTAACCGTTTTCTGATATCACAGGGACTATTCGTTATGAATTTGTACCAACTGGACAAACAGTTAACTAACTTTATGATTTGGAAGTGCTGAAAAGGCTGTGTGAAGAAATTAGACAAAAACATCCTGAACTGGGGTTGGCCGAGTGGCTCAGTTGGTTAAGAGCTCGCTCAAGAGTGCGAGCTTTGAGCAACAGCAGTTCGAGTCCCGGCCCAAGCTGAGCTGACGCTGAGCTGCCAACAGGTGGCAGGATGGCTCTGCTAAAAAAAAAGTCCTGAACTTTTCACCAACAATTTATGGCTCTTGCATCACGACTATGCACCAACTCACACAGCACTGTCTGTGAGGGAGGTTTTAGCCAGTAAACAAATAACTGTATTCAAACACCCTCCCTACTCACCTGTCTGGCCCCCAGTGACTTCTTTCTTGACCAGAAGATAAAGGAAATACTAGAAGGAAGAAATTTTGATGACATTCAGGACATCAAGGGCAATACAATGACACCTCTGATGGCCATTCAAGAAAATGAGTTCCAAAATTGCTTTGAAAGGTGGACTAGGCACTGATGTTGGTGCATAGCTTCCCAAGGGGGAGTACTTCGAAGGTGATCATAGTGATATTGAGCAATGAGGTATATAACACTTCTTCTAGGATGAGTTCACGAACTCAATTGTCAGACCTTGTATGTCTCTGCATTATTTCTTTCAAGTGCATGTGAACCTAAAATTATTCCAAAATAAAAAGTCAAATTAAAAACAAAAAAGATTATGTGGTACCACTTTACCAGGGTAAGCATTCCTGGGAAGTAGAAGTATGGAATTAGCAAAAGAGGGGGAACCAAGCCGGAAGTTATGTGAATGACCATGTCTCAAAACTACAACATCTCAGAACCCAGAGGAGGGAAATCAATTTGCCTACTCTTTCCCTCTCTTTCTCCCATTAAGGGTTCCTTAACCCCAGGGAGTCTTAACCTCTCAGCACTGTTGGAGTGGGTCACATTCTGGAGAAACCTAGGCCTGTATTTGCCTTCTGTCCCCAAGTAGTCTAGAACATAAACATCGTGAAGCGTATGTGTTCTCAGTTAGACTAGAAGATAACTAGAATGAAGGAAGCCATATTCATGTTATTCTGTGTCCCCACACCAAACATAAAAAGGGAATAGGAATTATACACTAGATGCCCGTGAGTCATCATTGCACACATTTTTGCATTTCATACTCCAAACAACTGGATGTGGTTTCTTTTAATGTTGTAAAAGTGCAACATGCCCAGGATGATACTATTTGGAACATCACATCCCTGAGTGTAGAAATCTGCCGTGTATGGCAGGTATTCTGCCCCCTGTCCCCTTCCCTCTCTCATACACATGCATACTGCTCAACAGCATTATGGTTTGTGAGTTCTAAACCCTTTGCCAAATTACCTAACCTTTTCATAAGTGGCTCATGCTCTAGCAAGTTGTTTACGTTTCTGACCCTTTTCTGGGTTGTCTTCAAAGTATGAAGGTTTCCTAGCAAAAGCATAGACTGCTAGAGTCGGGCAGCAGTGTAGGGTCTTAGGATCTGGAAGATAGGAAAGAAATTGCCCTCTGAATGGTGAGATGGGGTGGAGGTGGGATGTCTCCCTGAACAGACCTGTACAGGGGGACATGGGTGGGGGACAGTTAGGGAAAGGGGCAGGAAGGAGTCTATAATATGAGGTGAAGACCAAACCCATCTATGTGAAGTGTTGGCTTCAGAACATGAGGAGAACAACTCCGCTTTTTATTTTATTTTTCACATTTTATGCTAGGTAGACTTGCTGTGGCCTGAGGGAAAACTGTAAAATGCTCTTGCATCAGCTCACTATCATCTTAGCTCTTAGCTTTCTTTGCCTTATTCTCTATAAATACCTCTCATCACATAGAGGCCTCTTAATAAACATTGATTCCCCTTCCCTCCTTCCCTCTCGCTGTCTCTCCCCTCATCCCCACTGTCTCTTTCAGCACTACACTGCCCTCCTGTCTGTGCTCTGGAACCTGGGACATAAGGTTCACAGATTGAGAAGAAATCTCTCAGGGAAACTGGCCTCAGGGAGGAATCCCACTCTCAGGAGCTGCCTCACTCCCAGCCCTTGTTTCCTGTGGTCCCCAGTTTCCCACCTGGCCCAGGATCTGAGGGACCCGGCACAGTGGCCCTGCGTCTCCCCTGGGCTGGCCTGAGCCAGCAGCAGGAGGACAGTGAGCTGCCAGGGCTCTCTCTCTGCAGACAGTCCTCTCTGGTGAATCAGAGCTGCACCAGGCAGAGGGGAGGACTCAGGCCAGACTCACACTTGTGGTGCCTCGGTGGTCCTGGGCTGCAGCGTTCCTGCAAGGAGCCTCACACCGCTGTCCACAAGCTTGAGGCTTGTCACTGATGGGGGATTTCTCATCCAACACAGCTAGGATTGTTAGAGCAGCACTGAAAGCTTCGTTTCTAAAGAATGAGGCAGGTTTGTTTAGCTTCATGCATAGTCTTTAATTAGAAAAATTAGTCTTAGCTACACAACAAAGTAAAATTGATGATTCAGTAACAGCTAATCATTTGCAAGAAACAACAGATGCCCTTACAATGAAGATATATAAGTATTTCATGGTGCGGTTTTTTTTTAAAGCACATTTAACAAACTGAATAATGCATTATAATGATCATGCTGATCTTTCTAAATATGTTTTAGAATTTATAATAAAAAATTTCCTTTGAGGATGCCAAGGAAGTTTAGTTAATTGGTAATGAAGTTAAAACAGGAGTGGGTGCTGGCGCTTTATACACATTCACCACCAGTGCCTCCAGACAGTCCAAAACAAAGGAAAAGCCTCAGGAATGTAGAGGATTAAAGGAGGGCTTTCAGTCAGATGGACACAGGCTACAGAAAGAAACCCTGGGTGCTGACAAACATACGTGAGATGGATAATGGGTGATCTGGGGGTGGGGGAGGACGAGCTTTGCCCTAACCCCTGGAGAAGACTATTGGCACAGGCTGCAGAGGAAAAGGCTTGCCTGAGATCCCGAGGAGAAGATCCCATGCCAGAGATAAGGGGCAGTTTCCTGCCAGGCTGAGGCCCAACTGGCCAGGAATGTCTCTAACCAGGACTTTTCTGGAGGGGGAGGGAGGGAGTGGGAAGGAGAGGTTGTCTCAGCATTTCTGCTTCAGGCCCTAGTGAAATAACTAGACTTGCCCAGCTGTCATGAACTAGACAACTGGGCAACATAAACGAAATGAAAATGACCCTTTGCAGGAAAAGAGGATGAGATTACTGAGTCATGTCCAGGTCTACCAAGCCAGAATCTGGGATGATCTGGGGAAGCCTGCATCTTCCAACCAGGGTGTCCCATGGGGACTCCTCCATCAGTGAGTGGCGGGGCCCTGTGAGAATGACCTGTCCCAGTTACTCTGCGGGTCTCTGTGGGCTTAACAATTCTCCCAGGTGCAAGCTCATTATGAATATAACTTGATCTGAAAGCTATACTAAGTCTGTTAATTTTGTGATGACCTAATTGTAACTAATTAAAAATAGGTGTTTAGTTCTGGTCATTTTGTAAATGAAAATTAGATCCCATCACTCTCCAAAGTTTCCCCATTCTTTTAAATATAAATCAAAATCCTCATCATTGCCTATAAGGCTGGTGCCGCAGGCCTGGGCCCTCTGCCAGTTGGTCCTGCATCTGATGCCCCACTGCTAAGACAGTGACTGCAGTAGGCCCAGTCCCTCGCCCATGCCTTCCTCTGAATCCCATACCTGTGGTGGAATCTGAATTCACAACAGGTCAAATGTGGCTCCTCTGGGCTCCTTGGATTCATTTCTCACCAGAGCTGGAGACAGTTGGTGAAACACTCTTGGCATCAAAACCTGCAGCTTCTTGAAGGAAGATATTAAGTTGGCTCAGATTTCCTATTTCTAGGCCAAGATATCAGACTTGCATAGCTAAGAACTCTTGAATTTATGTGGAACTGCTTCTTGACAGTGAAAGATACATTTTTAGTTTCATAGCTGGAAGCTATGATTCACAGAGATGCGCAGGAGTGAGGAGGCGGCTTGGCCCCAAGCTGTATTCCGTACACCAAAGACTTCCATCCCTGCCTCATTTATGTTGTCAGCATCTCCGTTATAGGCTCACAAGTGCTTGGCTCTCCCAGCCAGCTGAAGTTTAGCTAAACCAGGAGAAACCAGAGACTGGGAGAGGAGGAAAGAGTAATGGGTTTTGAGGGCTCAAACGAGCAGGTTGATATCACCATTTCCAGTTTTGAGATGAGACTCTGAGGCTCAGAGAAGTGAGGTCACTGGCCAGAGATCAAGCATGTCGAGTAGGTGTCTGAGACAGTCTAGGACTGGAAAAGCCGTGCAGAAGCCCAAAGGGCAGGCGGCGGATATTGTGGGATTGGTGGGGTATGACTCTGACTCCTGAGTCTGGACAAGGGTCCCCTCCCCAGAGTGTATGCAGCTGTGTTACCACTAGCGCACACTGGTAAAATCGTGTAAGTAGGAGCTTGTGCTTACTTTTATGCTTATTTCAATATAGAAATTTTCAAAAATGCATGAAATTAGAAAAAAAACAATAAAGAATGGTAAATTTAACCCTTATGTATGCATCTCCCAGCCTCCAAGTATCTACTCATGCCTATCTTTTTTTTTTTTTTTTTTTTTAGCTGAGCCATCCTGCTACCTGTTGGTAGCTCAGCGGCTGCTCAGCTCGGGCTGGACTTGAACCGCTGTTGCTCAGAGCTCAAACTTTTGAGTGAGCTCTTAACCAACTGAGCCACTCGGCCGGCCCTATGCCTATCTTCTTTCATCAACGCACTCTCATCCCCCCCAGAAGATTTTAAAGTGCATCCCAACATTATAATAATTTTACCCAAAACATATATTTATAATAAACATTTTTAGCCTGTAACTGTAATTCTACAATTATAGCTAGCAATTCTTTAATATCAACTTATACTTGGCTTATATTCAAATTCCTTGATTTTCTCCAACAACAAGAGTCCTTACAATTGGCATATTTAAAGGATCCATACAAGGTTTTACACGTTTCAGCTGTTTTCTTTAACTCTGTCACATTTTGCCTGCATTCTCCTTTTCCCATGCCATTTATTTTGTTGAAGAAACTGGGCCATCTGTTCCTGTAGAATTTCCCACATTCTATATTTAGTTCAGTGGAATGTTGAACTTAAATGTAACCTGGATGCTTAAATATAGAGGCTTGATTGGATTTTAATTTGTCTTGTAGGATTGTAGATGGCATTGCGTTCTCCGTGTTTGATTTTTTCCAAGTGATGCATCTAAATGGGGACTTTTAGACAATACGAAAATCTGGGTAATTACAACACTGATGACAATGATAACAATATAATAACAGCAGTGGTAATTATATATTGAAAATTACTTGTGCCAGGCACTTTGCCAAATGTTTCACATGTATGTTTTCATTCAAGCTCATCCTCATTTTATAAAGGAGCAAGTCAATGAGCAGAGGGACTGCTTTAATGACTTGCCCAGGACTCAGAGCTGGTACATGACAAAACTGGAATTTGAGCCCAGGTTGGTCTCACTCCAAAACCCAGGTTCCCTAGCCCTCTGTGGGGCTTTGTAACTCCAGTGTAAGAAGGCATCCTATGCAGTGACTCTGGGGAACAGAAAGGAGGGAAGTAGAGAGGGAGGTTTTACTAAGCGAGCTAGAGAGGGCACTCTACAGCCTGGGCCCTTGAAGGGGACAACCAGGAGCGCTACATATAGACTCCCTAGGAGAAGCTGTATGCAGGGGAGCAGATGTGTGTGGTGAACTGTGTGTTGGGTCGGCATGCTGGTCCCCTTGCCCTGGTTCTTCTTCAGGACATACATATATGGAGTTTAGTAGTACTGCAAAGGCACACTAGGATCCATTGATGTGGTGGCTCCTGGCTGCCTGGAGATTCCTAGCAGTCCTAGGCCCTAGCCTGGAGAGATGAGAAATCTACATTTCAGCCCATATGTGAACAAATTCTCAGAACAAAATGCCATGGCCTACCTGTTAAGAATCTGGTTATGGCTTTGGGGTTAGTGTCCAAATATGACCAGTGCTTGAACTGGACTGGAGAAACGGAAGCTAAGAGCCATGGTGGGAAAGACCATGTATTCTAGGGATTAAGGGAGCTAAAAAATGTGATCCTAGCCTCAGAATGATCATAGCAATAACTAATTCTCTTCTGCTGGAAACAGTGTTACTGTTGGAAAAAGAAAACCTGGATTTGTGTCTGGCCTTTAACATTTATTAAGCCTTAAAATGGTCATTTAAACTTTTCTCACTTCCATAATGAGGCTAGTCCCTTTAGAATTCATTCAATAAGGAATCATGAAACATCTCTTATATATTAGACCCTGTAATGGTAACTGGGGGTAAAAAGTTGTGATGATCAGTCATGGTCCCTGTGCTCAAGGGACACAGAAAAGGGGGTTTCAGAGAAGCTTGCATAAGATAATACATGTGAAACTGGTTTATAAACTCCTGCTCAATCTCACTCGTGGCATGGAGGGATGCAATGCAGAGCTCACCGTGGATGGCGCAAAGAAGAGTCGCAGGTCCCCTGTCCTGCAGGAATGTTGTGAGGGAGATAAGCCACATACATAGATGCTTGCTGCACATGACTAGAAAATAAAAGCGCCACAATAAAGTTATAAAGAAGCATCATGCTTTCAAGAGGATGGGATACTTTGTTCAAACTGGAAGTTACGCTGTATCAGAGAGGCTTCACCTTCAAATTTGATCTGGAGGTTTGAGGAGATTTCACACAAGGCAACTGGAAAGAGAGAATCTTCTGTCATTAAAGGATTGAGACCAAGAAATTGGTCAGCTTCCCTGGCAAAATCACTGGAGATACCACCTGTTGGAGACCCACCATCTGGGTTAATCTGCACTAAGCCAAAATGTGTTCCTTAGGCTGAATTTTACATATGTCTCCAGATGTAAATTGTGCTCTGACATCGCCAACCCTGCCCTCTAATTGACAGGTGGTTCAAAAAGGAGACTAAAGGGGACTCTGGGTGACACGTTTCTTAAGAGAACCCAGACCAGAGCCAAAGATGCTTTTTGTAGGGAAGAAAAGCCACCAGTGCCTTGAAGATGGTGTTTTCCAGAAAGTTCCTTGGTCATGGCAATGCCTGGAGAACACCCTTTTAAGGGGCATCCTGGAAGCATTTTTCATTCTCCTGCCCTGGTTTGTGGATCTGCTTTGATGTCATGCGATAGCCCAGGCTGTCTCAGGCTACTGCCTCATGGTGGTAATGCCCAGTGGAAAAACAACAGGCTTTTAGGAACTATAATAATGAAACTTACATTATCACCTTAATGATATTTATATAGGCCTTTCAAAGTTACAAAAAACTTTCACCCTCACCACCTCATCAAGTCTTATACTTAACTTTTGAGTCCATTTTATAGATGCAGAAACTGAGATTCAGAGCACCATCACTTTGGGATTTGTTCAAGGTCATACTGTGGAGAAGACTGGAAGTACTTCTGATTTTCAGCCCTGACTTCTTTGGGCTATGGGAATCTGAGAAAAGAGAGAGAAAAGCACAGCTAGTCAAGTATCTAAATCCAGACTCTGTTTGCCCTTCCCCACATTTAACCCAGAATATGAACAGAAAGGCTTAATCACTCTGTGTCAGATCATAAATTGTCACTGTGCTGTAGTGACATGTCATACAGCAGAAGGACTTATTCCATGTCAGAGCAATGCTTGGGGCCTAGTCAAGGACCATGCAAAGAACCAAAAGCTCATGGAAGCTAAGTCTTAGGTTAAGAGACTTACTCAAGGCCAGGGCTCCTGATTACAAAATTTAATGCTTTTTTTTCCATGATGTCCCATCAGTGTCCTGAGTGATCATATTCATCCTCAGCTATCTATATAAGATTTGCAGTGTGAACAGCATAGCTTCGTCTTCCTTAGTCTGGAGCTTTACAAGGGCAGGCCTGAGCTCTCTTCTTTCCTCTACATTTCCTCATAGCTGCCGTCGTTCTCCTCCCCTATATCAAAAAGCCTTTCCTCATTGTGTCCTACCAGAAGCATAGAACAGTCTTGTGTGTCTATGTCCAAACTACAGCCTGTGAGCATTGAGGAAACGTTTCCCATGGGGACACACACTGAGGCCGGGGAGGTTCAGTGGATTGCCTCAGAGCACAGGGAGCCAGGCCCTGATGTACAGGCCCCCAGCCTGAGGCATCCTCTGGCACCCTTCCTCTCCACCATGGCTCCCTTTCTCTCCCAGACCTCAGGCTGCCTGGAGAGGTAGAGACCTGTCATCAGTATAGCCTCTGGAGGCCTCCCTGGAATGTCCCTCCCTCCTGCAACTCATCCTCCCTGTGAGCTGCCTGCATCTACTGTTGCTTAGAGCCCCAAATACTCCCGTGATGTCAGAGATCGATGACCCGCCTTATAAGTGGGGAGAGCGAGGCCCAGGGGGAATAACGTAAGAGGCAAGAATAAGGCACCTGGTAAAGTAGCAGCAGAACAGGGTGGGATCCCGGCTGCTGGACCTCATTCTGATGTGGTTCTCACTTGTACACACTGTTCCTATAGGGAGAAGGACAAGGAGAAGAACAGGTTTCGAGACCTGGGTCAAGGGGCACTTCTGCTCCGACATCTCTAGACTTACCTACCTTTCCCTTGAGCTATAATAACAATGGCTCACATTCGCTGAGTGCTGGCTCTGTGTTAGGCACCTAGCAAAATCATTAATAGGCTGTACATTGTTTTATTCCTCACCAATAGTCCTATGAAATAGGTAGAATCATTACTCCCAGTTTTTAGGTTAGGAAGCTAAAACTTAAAGAGTTTAAGTCATTTGTCTCAGGTCACACAGGCAATAATAGCGGGTCAGGACTCTCAGCCTCCAGAGCTTGAGCCCTAATCCACAGTGCTGACCTGCCTCTAGCTTCAGCCATGCTGCCCAGCACCATGCTGAGAGGTGCTGCTATCCTCTCTAACACAATGTTCTGGGGTAGAATGTTAGACTTGGAACGTAGCATCAATCTGCTTACAAGAGGCCCTGTTTTGTTTTGTTTTTTTGGTGTTTTTTTTTTTAGCTCTCTTTACTTTTGCCATCACCCAACACACTCCCTGCATAATTGAATTCTTCTCAGCACCCTGCCGCTTTTTCACCTGCTCTAGAACATGCTGATTTCTCCATATGGATTTTTCCTTTTTATCCCAGGTTCCCCTCATGTAACACACCTTTCCATCACTGTTGACATAGGTTCTAGCACAATTTACAGCCAATTAAGGAGAAAGATTCTCCCCCTCAGCGATGGTTCCTCTCTCCTGAAGCTCAGAAGACAGGAAAGAGTCAGTCCTCCTTATAGGTGCAGGAAACTGTCCAGAAAATTGGGCTGCAGGGAATTTTTTCCCAGGTCTGGACCACAGGACTTAGAGGGGGAAGGCAGCTTGTGAAACATACAAGCTCAGGATCAGAAGAGTTTAATAGTAATAAGTGTTTGCAAATTTTTAGTTAAGTTAGATATAACCTCAGTTTATCCTACCTCTGAGCTTCTAGAGGAGCTTGGCTTGAATCATTACTTGTGGGAGAGACTACTTTTTTACGGTCCTCTGGAAACAGGAAATTCCCAGAGCCGTAGGTTTCTCCCGTCAGCCCTAAAAGCAATTTTTGTTTTTCATCAAATCCACATTCACCTCTACATATTGAAGCAGTTTCTCTGTTAGCTTCTGTGTCAATCTCAACATGGGCACCACACTATTTTTCTGATATCTACCCACAAAACTCGGACTCACATAAGCAGCTGAGCGTTCTGTCTGGGACACCTCCTGCCCAACAAGGGCCTTGGTGAAGTCAGGCACCCAGCACTGTGCTCTCTAGAGGTAACCCACATGGATGGGATTGCACTTCACAGAGAGTCTACTGGCTTTGGAAGGACACAGACCTGGGGCTGGAGTTGGACTGGAGAGATTTTACCTTAAGCTATGAAGATGCTGAGATACAAAGGCACAGCCAAGCCAAAATCTTTTGGGGAAAGCTAAGAGCAAACCAGAGATGAGGTTCAACACCTGATCAGAGGGAAAGTCACAGAGCTAGCAGTCAGGAATGTGGAAGAAAAAGGAGACAACAAGAGAAGGGCAGGAAGAATCACAGCAGGAATGACTGGCAGTCAGTGAAGTATTTCCAAATGCAATAAATGGCGTCCTGGAAATCCAAAGAGGCCTACAATCCTCATTTTGGTTGTAGAAGGTATGAGATGCAGCAATTTATCCTTTATCTTAGAGGGGATATACCATCAAGCTTAGGCACTTAGGCCCCTATAAGTTTCATAAAAGCTAATGAATTGTCATGATTTTTATCTCATTTTTTTGGCATGCTTATATCTTAGTGGGGTAATTGCATACTTGCCACTTCTTGCTTTCTAATTCCAATTGGCCTGATGTCCTCTAGTTGACCAGTATGATGACTCATAAAATGTCGAGGCAATCCAGATCCCTCTGGACCATATTATGATAAGAGATCAAGAAGGTTAACCTAGTTGAGATGCAAAAAAAAAAAGAAAAAAAAAAAGAAAAAGAAAAAGTACACTACTCTTCTTGCTGTATTGCTGTATAAAGAAAAACAGCGTTGCTTCTTCTTCATTATGAGAATTGGCAAAACAAAAAAAACCCAAAAACTAAAAAAACAAACAAAAAAAACATATTCACCAAATAAATAGCTGTCAGAGTCAGAGATTGCGTAACAGTAAGGATCCAGTCAAGAGGCAGAAACCAGTCTAGTAATCTGAACAGTGAACATTTAATATAAAGAATCATTTACTAGTAAAATATGATTAACTATTAAAAGAGGTTTTTAAAAAAAGAACTCTGAGGAATTAGGCATAATGCAGGAAGTGTCTACTACGTCTGGAATGGATGAGGAGTAGCCAAAGAATGAAGAGGGCTCACCCCCAAAGGCGAGAGTCAGACCTCATGGCTGTGTCCGCTGTGTGGATGAGAAGTCCTCCAGAGTGCTCATGGGCCAGAACTGGCCCACAGGAAGCCATCCTTCAGAGTGCCAGAGAAACTCACTATAGCACCACTGGAACTCCTGCGTCATTACAGCAGCATGCCACTTTGTAGTAGGAAAATAAAACAAATACTAGAATCAGGAATAGTAGTTCTTACCTGTGCTATGCCTGGTAGCTTCCCTCTAGAGCCTACCATTGATAAAGCATAACATTGCAGCCACCCGCAAAGGAGAAATGTTTACAAGGTCCAGCTCTCAAACCATAAAGCAGGGAAAAGAAAGAGGGATTTAGAGCTGAGAGACAATAAAAATGATATTTTTTCACTGTTTTTATCCACTCCATTAATGATACCACATCAGAATAGTAGCTGTGATGGAGTGCTCCCCTAGTTAAGTTCATGGTATTGTAGTACTCCGTCAACTGCTCTCGTCTAGTTGGTGTTCTCTGAGGCCAGGAAGGTAGATTTAAATTAGGTAGAACCTAAGGCACAGCTTATCTAAATGATGCAAGGATAGACTATAGCATATGTCTTTGGCTTCCCATAGTATTCCTTTAAAATCCTCTGATTTTAGCTGTGCCTGTGACAGACATTCCATGCAAGTTCAGATTCACCTCATAGTGGAAGTGTCCTACTTCAGCACATGTCTTCTCATCCCACTTCCTGCCTCAGTCCTCCTCCTCCCTCCTCATAGCTCCTTGCTGCCACAGCCAATCTATTGTACTTGGGCCTTGAGATTCTGTAATGTGATGCTGACCTACCACTTGTTCTGGTTTACCAGCCCAAGCACACTCTTGTCGTGTAAAAGTGCTAGGGAGTTAACATCTCTGGAAACAATTCTCAAACAATGTGAGATGGGACTCTGACGAAATTATTCATTCTCATTACCTTCAGGTGGAAGACTCTGGGAGACATTCTGTATCCCAAGTCCAGCAAAAAGTTATTTTTTCTCATGGGCGTTATCTCAATAACATATATTTATATTGGCTTTTGTTCATTGTTTTTCTTAATTTTCCTTCTTTCCCACTTCTGCCTCCTGAGATTACCTCCCAAAGAAACTACTTGCACTCAACAACTTACCTTAAACTGTGCTTTCAAAGGAAACCAAATAAGATATTCTGCATACTGGGGCTTATTACTATCGATATATCACTTACGATCACCCTTCCGATTCTAATTGTTCTCAAGTAAGCAATCTGTCAAGAGTTCAGCTAATCCATTTTATTTGGCCAAGAAGCCTGAAAGGACCTTAAACTGATGCTAGTCCCCTCCTACAAACACATGCTCTAAATAGCAGCCTGCAGTGACAAAGAAATGTATGCTCCTAATATGACTTCCCCAGAGCCCCTTGGTATCAACAGTCTCTCCCACCTCCCAGGGCCTTCCTTTTGTGCAGCACTTAGACAAACCCCTTGAGGAGCTTACTAAAACCCTGCTATTTTGTTTTGAATTGACCAATATGATCTTAGTCCAGCAACCATAAAGCACATCACTCATGGACCCTATTAAAATTCATGCCCCAGGTCCTATCACCGTTTCTGCCTGCACCCTGTCTTGACCTACCCTTATCATCCCTCCAGACATGCTATGCACTTCCTCCAGGACCTGTGTGTGCTCTGTTTTTGAACGATGACTCCCCATCTGGAATGCTGTGTTCTACTTAATAAATGTTAATTTAACAAAGACTTAACATAATCCAATTCCAAAATCCCATCCTAATAGTTGGCTTTCTAGAAGTACTCTTGGTATAATTCTTTTAGCCCAACTTCCCTAGAGGGAAAAAAAGCCTGATATAAGGGTTTAAACTTATGCTTTATTTAGAAGATGCAATCTTAGTATGAGAGTGAAAGAAATGATAGATGAAGAGAAGAATGAAAAGTTATTCAAAATTATGTGATTCTATGCAAGCCTTGGCTTTATGTTGATCTATGGAGAAACACAATCAGGTATTCTGCATATTGACATATTTATTTTCATGGGATTTCTTCATATAGGATATAGAAAAGACACACTGTGAAGTAGTCCATGGGAGACTAGGGTGAGGGGAAATTTAACTACCATCCTGCATTCTGGTTTCCATTTGTCTAGTTAACCTTATAAGGAGTTAATTCCTTTTCAGTTGGTTCATGCCATCCAACCCTTTGGCAGCTATTTGGACAGGAAAATTCTAATTGCGACATGTCAGCTCCAAACCTGAACATAATGAAGGGGGCCATAGACTTGGCAAGTGACTAGTGGGCATGGCTTCATGGTAACAGCTAGTGAGAGGTCCAGTAATCCAGGACAAGACATCTGTCAGGACCACATAGCAGAATCTCAAGGCCCTACGTGTCATAGGTTGGCTTTGGTAGTGCCTGAGAGGAAAGGTTGAGAGTTCTCACCCAGAAATGTGTCCAACTCATCTTAGCATGGCAATGCCCTCAATGAGACATTACCAGGATTTCATCTAAGTTTCTAGATAGTCCAGCATGCTTGTAACAAGCGAGAAGCTGACAAGATAAGTATTTAATGGGACCTGTGCCTGCCTTTTAGCACCTGTAGATTTATGCAAATATATTTCTTATGTTCAGAGTTCAGACTTAAGAAATTTATAAACAATTTTGCATCTGAAGCTTCCTCTAAATGAAGACTCAATTTAAGTAATCAGCACATTTGTACAGAGAAGTCACAAATCAGTTACTAGATGGAACTGTGAATAGCGACTGAGCCTAGCCACTCAGCTCACCCAGAGGATTCTGTTCTGGGTGAAGCAGAAAAAAAGGTAAATGATTCTTCTGGATATCCAAAAGCAGATACACTGAGCCAGTTTACTGTCACTTGTGATCAGGTGAGTGAGGACTTGGCAAAAGGCTGCTCAGAGAAGCCAAAATGAAGAATTGGTCATGTTGAATGCTAACTCATCTTATCCCCAGGGGAGTAAGAAATGCTCACCTGAAAAACGAGCTTGGGAACATCATGTCAACCTCCAGGACATCAACTTCACTTCACCTGATCAAAATTCATAGCCACAATCACATCCAATTTTCCTTGAGGCAGAGAACGATGATATCAAACTGAAACTCCATGTATATGCTGTATTTGCATGTCCACACAGAAGTTCACCCGCATATTCCAGGCTTGCTCTAGGAGTTAGTCTTCCTATCTCTCAATTTTGCCAGTATAGCCCCTTAGTCATTAACTCCTATTGACTCTACATGCCTACTGATGCATCAATTTATTTCCCTTTACTCTGCTCTTGCGTGAATTCAGTCTTCATTGTTAAGTGTTTATCACACGTATTCATCAATGTGCAAAATAGTTCAGGAGAGTCAAGCAAGCCTTAACGGGAAGGGGTGGGGGGAGACAGGAAAGGAGGCTCAAGATACAGACGGCTTTTCATTTTTCTTCCTCTATAAATCTTTTCCTAAAACAGCCTCACCATGGAAAACTGGCCTCTGCATTCTATACACATCTGTGCATCTCTTTAGGATAGCCTTGTATTGTGCTCCCTTGCTCCCTTGCTGTGCTTCTGGACTAGCCTTAGAGGTGACAGCTTATGTCTCTCTCTATCCCTAGCACCATGTTCAGTATCAGGTGAGAAGCTTTGTAAATATTGGCTGAATTAATGAACAAATGAGACTCTGACTCAGTCTGAATCAATAACTCTGATTGAAGTAGTAATGAATGGCTATGCCTTAATAAGTCAATTGTATTTTTAAAATAAGTTAGAAGATTAACTATCTTTTTTTTTCTGTTGCTAGATCAATTAGAGAGAAACAGATCACCAAAGAAGGATGTTATTGCTCCTTGGTATTTAAAAAAGGAGCTGAAAACATATGTCCACACAAAAACCTACACATGAAGCTTATAGAAGCTTTATTCATAACTGCCAAAACTTGGAAGCAATAAAGACATTTTTCAGTAGGTGAGGGGATAAATACACTGAAGTTCATCTAGACAATGGAATATCATTCAGTGTTAAAAAGATATGAGCTATAATTCCATAAAAATATATGGAAGAAACTTAAATGCATTACTAAGTGAAATAAGCCAATCTGAAAAGGTTACATACTGTATGATTCCAACTATATGACATTCTGGAATGGGTAAAAATAAAGAGACAATAAAAATGTCAGTGATTACCAGGGGTTCAGGGGAAGAGAGGGCTGAACAACTGAAGCAAAGAGGATTTTTAGGGCAGTAAAACTATTCTATATGATATCATAAATGGTAGACCCAGGTCATTATAAATTTGTTCAAATCCATAGAATGTATACCAATAGTGAACCCTAATGTAAACTTTAGAAAAAAGAAGCACATTGCTAGAACTGTTCGATTTCTACTACTACTACTACTACTACTACTACTACTACTACTACTACTACAAGATAGTAACATTTATTGAGTACTGACTACATTCAGAGACTTTGCAAAGAGCTTTGTATGCACTGTGAAGTTAGGTATTACCTGATTTACAGATAAGGAAACTGATGCTTGGAAAGGTCAAGTAAGATTATATGATTAGTATGCAGCTGTGCTCTGACACCAAATTTCCTGCTCTGGACCATCCTAACTTTCGGTCTTTCTGATCACATTTTTCACTAGAGAACCCTACATGAGTCTATCCAAATACAGATATCCTCTGGCAGTATTGCATTAGTTAAAGAGATCCCAAGAGGGATCAGTCGTGGAGTTCTGAGAGCCTTCATTCCAGGCCCTGTGTGCTGGGCTTGGTAAGTACCAGTGTGCTCAGCTTAATTTCATGAGTAGCAGACACAGCTTTCTCCAAAACAAGATACTGCTACTTTACCCAGAGACTCATATATCTGTTTGTTTTCTGGGTTCCTTAATAGAATACGAAATCCACAACTATCTATCTTGTTCATAATTGTATCTTCAATGTGTAGATCTAGCATATAGTAGCCTACCAATGAATGAATGAATGAAATGAGATGAGATAAATAACTGAGTGGGAAAATACCTGGACATACTGCTGTACCACTTATATTATCAAATTTGCCAAATTTTATCCTCATTTTATAGACAAGAAAAGGGGGCCCAGAGAGGTTAGTGATCTGCTAAGATCACAGTCTATGTTGTATTGACCTTAAAAAAAAAAAATCCCAGTCCACTTGACTCCAGGCCTATTGGAACCCTGCCCACCCTCTTTCAGAGAAGCAGTAGAGAGGCCATAGCAGAATTAGAACTTCATTGAGATCTTGTGATTCCAGATCCAAAACAGAGTGTAGAAAGCAAGCTCTACTGGACTCATTGGGGAGAAAATCAAGAACAAAAAGGGAAAGAAACATAAGTAAAAAGAAGCACAAGAGAGAAAAATAAAAGTCAGGCTTACAAATTACTATATAAACATTGCTACAGCTGAAACTAGGAAGTTCTGGTGTTTTACAGAACAAAGATACAAATGACTTTGCAGCAAGTTGGCAGCTTAGAAATGGCCTTCACTCTGGGCTCAGGAAGGCCCTAGCAGCTGGCCAGGTCTATGGAAGGAGGGCTGCAGATCTGCCCTGACCCTGCCTGCTGTCTTTACAGATATTGCTTATTTGTAAACAGCCTCCTGTCTGCTACCTCTAAAGAATGAAACTCGGGCATCAGGTACTTGATAATGTTTTCACCCTCTCAATGTGACTCGGGAATTTGCAGCTAGTTCCTGGAGAATACTGGGTTTGTCTACATAAAAGTAAGAAGGCTAAGGAAAAGAGCCACTTGAAGAGACTGGCGCTGGCAATGGAGGTCCCTGCCAGGGCTCTGTGCTATTTGCTATGCTGGGAAGGGCAGATCCACCTGACATGAACTTTCCCAGTAAACTGTCCCTGGTGCCTGGGTGTGAGGCGGGCATTCAAGCCACCCCTACAGAAGAGAAGCAGGAATGCTTTCATGTCTTCCCCAGCAATGCTAGTCCAACCCACTCAGGAAGGTGTGCGAAGGTGTGTGCACACATGTGTACACACACCCAGACACACTCCACCATGCATGTCTTACAAGCATAAAGCAGTGTGTAGTACACATAGGAGGAAACATATTGAGGCCCACCTGTTGGCAGCCATCAGGGATAAATCACCCAAAAGAGCCCTTTGACTGTGAACACTCATGTCACCTGAGGGAGCCGAGTCCCCAGTTACAAAATTGTGCAGCACAAGTTTAGCCAGCTCAGGAAGGAAACAGCCAGAATAGCCAGGATGTGGGTGAGTCAAAGATGCTGGTATACAGAGAAGACCCTCCGTTTCTGGGAATTAGGGGGACTGAGCTATAAATCCATCCTCCCACCTCTTGCATTGTGACCACTTGAAAAGTCTCCAGATCTCAGGTTCTTGGTCTGTTGGATGGGAGGTGAAAAATTCTCAATGCCTGGTTCAAAAGTTTTGCATATGTATTATGAAGATCAAATAAGATAATAAATAAAAAATTTTTTTGAGAAAAACATAAAGCAATAATAAATTAGAAGTGTCATGTGGGGGACACAGGCCTTAGTCTGGGGGCTTCTTGTCTAAGTATGAGGTTGGAAAAAAATTAAACACACAGGAAAGTGTAAGGAGGAACACTTACGGTGTGCACGAGTGTGGCGGTAGAGGCCCAGGATAGACCTCTTGGCAGTAAGGCTGGAGTTGTGTTAACAACTCAATGAACCTTGTGCTGCTATATAAAAAGAGGACTGGCAGTTCTACATTATTTCTAAAAGCAGTAGGAGGGAAGCAAGAGGAAAAGTAACTAAAATATCTATGAGGTTTGGCTTAAAATTAGAAAAAGTGTCTAGTAAGCCAGGGCAGCAGAGGTGATGCTGCCACAGAAGGTGACTGAGGAGCCAGAATAACCTTCTTCTGAGAATGAGACCGGGGCTTCTGAGACAGAACATGGAGTGGGATTCCCTAGGAGTCATAGATTTCTGAGTTGTAATAAAAATAAAAGCTAAATTCACTGAGTACTTACTAAATGATGGGCACCACTTCATTAAGTCCTAGCACAACTCTATTATGACCCTATTTTAAAGATGGGGTTTCAAGAAGCTGAGTAACTGAGTCAGAGTCACATGTGCATGTTCATTTCTCAGTTCACAGCCTGGCAGGACCCTTGTGGGCAATGCAGCCAATGTCTCAATACCTGTGGGGCATCAGTGGAAAGCAGGAAACTCAGCCAATCATTGGCACCTGAAATCAGGACTCCCAGATGACACTGAGATTCCTGAGGGTGCAGCTGCCAATCTCTCCTCTTCACTATAAATACATTATGGGTCTCCAAAAGGACAAGGTTCCTGTCCATTTGGGTCACCAGTGGACAGCTCATCAATGCACCTAACAGCGACTAACAGCACCCAGAAAACTTGGTGAAAGAATGGCAGAGACCTCTCATTTTATGTATTTATTTTTTTTAATTGCAGTAAGAACACTCAACATGAGACCTCCCTCTTAACAGTTTTTAAATGTGCCATACAAGATTGTTAACTATAGAGTTCTAGAATTTATTCAGCTTGCATAACTATAACCTTATACCCATTGACTAGCAACTCTCCATTTCTTCTTTCTCAGACCCTGGCAACCACCATTCTACTCTCTGTTTCCATGAGTTTGACAATTTTAGATACCTCATGTAAGTAGAATCACACAGTGTTTGTCCTTCTGTAATCGCTTTATTTCACTTAGCATAACATCCTCCAGGTTCATCCATGTTGCTACAAATAACAGGATTTCCTTTCTTCTTAAGGGTAATATTCTACTGTATGTATATACCACATTTTCTTTTTTTATTAATCATTGATGAACTCTTAGATTGCTTCCACATCTTGACTACTGTGAATAATGCTGCAATGAGCACAGGAATGCAAACATATCTCAGAGGTCCTAATTTAGATTCTTTTAGATAAATACTCAGAAATGAGATTACTGGATCATATGGTAGCTTCATTTTTAATTATTTAAGGAATCTGCATACTATTCCCATAGCAGCTGCACCATTTTACATTCCCACCAACAAGGGTCACAATTTCTCCACATCCTCACCAATACTGTTATCTTTTGGGTTTTTGGATAATAGCCATCTTAACAGGTGTGGTATGATATTGCATTGTGATTTTGATTTGCATTTCCCTGATGACTAGTGGCATTGAGTGCCTTTTCTCCTGCTTATTGGCCATTTGTATGTCTTCTTAGGGGAAACATCTATTTAAGTCTTTTACCAATTTTTTAAACTAAGTTATTTGTTCTATGCTATGAGATTTGAACATGAGAACCAGAGAGATTGAGTGCCTTGCTCGGGGTCACACAGCTTTGTGGGAAGAACTGGGAAAAACCTGGACATATTGCCATTCACCAGGCTGACTTTGTGCTTGGTCAGTTTGCCAAGCCTATTTAGTCTGCCAGCCTCTTGTGATTAAAAAGAAAACTATCCTAAGCCCTTCCCTCACTCAGGGTCAGAGCTGCAGAAAGTCACTCCTGAAAAATAAAATAATAAAATAAAATAAAAAACAAAAATGCTGCAGGGCAAAGATATTTCAATAAAAACATGTTTATTTTGTAATACCTCCTGCAATCCAAATGCTGGAAACAATTTGCTGAGCAGCTGTGAGCCAGCAACACACAAAACTAGTTACAGGTCTTTTCTCAGGTATCTGTCACTTTCCTATGAGGGCATGGAGCTGCTGGGGAGATGACGGAATAAAGTAAAGGAGATAAGCATTGGTTGGGGGATCTGCTAGGGTGATCTACGGCCACTGCTAGCCCAGGACTATTCTGGTTTTAGCACTGAAAAGTCTACACCTTGGAAAACCTTGCACCAGGATGCAAAAGTCTTGGTTTGGGGGAATGGATACAGAAATTTGGGGAAAATGTACAAAACTCATATAGTAACCCTCCAAAATGGGGGTTAGAATCAAGGTTGTTCTCAGCATCAAATGAATATGGCACAAATTAGCTGTCTTACATAGTCACTGTGTTTTTCCTGTTGAGATTGGTAACCATGTACTGCAGTCCACATAATGGCGCATGCATAGTTGTGTCCCTTGAACTGATGTGACTTTATTGTGTAATGAGAGCAGTAACAGGCCACCCGTGACATTGCCTGTGGATTAATTGTTATGTTGTGCGGCAAGATTGTGCTCGTTTAATTTTTAACATGAAGAACATTATGACTGTGTTTCCTAAGAGTTCAGATATGAAAATGAGAATGATGATTACAATACCAATACTGATATGACCCAGATATCACTGAAAAACAAGGCTAAGAGATGTGTTACTTTAATAAGAGATAGACACATAAAACTGGATTAGGGAGGTAAATAACCAACCAAAGCACCCTGCAAAATATGCAGAAAATGTCTGGGGATTTGGTGTTGTGGAGAGGGGGATGGGAAAGCACACATGGAGACTGAATCTCCTAAGCCCAGGCCGAGTCCAGGGAAGAACATTTAAATCCATTAAAAGTGCTCACCTCCAAAAAAGACACCAAAGCTCAGTCTTAAATAGTGATGGCTGAATTAGCTTGGGCCTATGGCATGAACGAATATGCATTATTATTTTCTTATACCCTTCTCTTGATTGTTTCATGAGACTGAGTCAAGTTATATTTCCTCCCTTAGAATTTGCAATTAAAATACCCTGTGGGAGAACAAAAGGAAAATTTTGATGACAGATGTGTCAGTCCTTACCATTTAGAACTGTTTCTGCCAGATCTTACCAACGATCATGCTTTGTGCAGTATGTCAAGTGATGTGTTCAACCACATCAACCAAACAATAGTCTTAGGTACTTCGATTTGAAAAAAAAAGTTTTCAAGTCATCTTGATTTGATTTCTATGAAGATTTTAATAAAACCAAATAAAACATTTAAAAAGTATTGATATCTTGTCTAAACATAAACTAGACTTTGCTCATATGTCTACATATTCAGCAGAAAATGAAAATGTAAATTTTGGCAAATTCAGTTTAGTCAGTAAACTCACCAAAGAAAATAAGCAGTGGTTACCTGATAAATGTCCTGTACACGTTTACAACACTGCTTCAGTGAGTGCAGTTTGCTTTCCTCTGAGATTGTGTCACTTTTCAGTTTCTCATTAACCTACAGAAATACTTACTGAGATTTCTTATGATGGAAATGGAGGTGAACTCTTCCATTGAAATAGGCTTACCAGATATCTGACATTGCTGTGAAAGTGTTGGCCTGCCATCAACTCATATTTTCAAATTGTAGAACCAGAGAATGTCCTTGTCTAATTTGGAAATACATTGGGGAAGAGAATGGAGGAAAGGACTACAGTAAAATAAAAATGTTTATGCTCTTTCTTTAAAAGTGGTAATCTTCAAAGAGATCATAGGAGTCAAGAAAAAGAGGAACAGACTTCACCTAAGTTGTTGGATATTATGTGTGGGTTTCAACAAAAATTCACCAAGGGAAAAATAGCTTACTATTTGATTAATAACAGTAAGCTTTCTTACTCAAACTAATGTCACCAAAAAAGGAGAGCCAACTTAACCAGAACTTTCTCAATTTTTTTACTAAAACTGTAATTTGTTTTAAATCCAACTTTGATTTCCCAAGTTTTACTCTGGGCTTAAAAATCATTTCCCCTGAGAAAGATAGATTTAACTCTTTTTTTTTTATTGTTAGCTTCAGGTGTATAGAACAATGCAATAGTTATCCTTTTTGCCCTTCACACAGAAACAATCCCCTTCCCCCATCTACTGCCCTCCCACCCCCAATATCATGCTTATCTATTACAATTCCATTGACTCCATTCCCACACTGTACTCCACATCCCATGACTATA